>NC_142794.1:51508852-51572073 GCF_049724085.1 Artemia sp. Qi Xiang Cuo
TTAGAATCTAAAGACTTTCCTCGGAGATTAAACCAGTTTCTTGACCATTTGACTGGGTCTCCTGATTTTCAGACCAGCTAATTCAGGCTATATATTCGTCTGAATTGTTTACTAGAGTTTCAGTTGCTATTATCATGAGTCACTTCGTACATACAGTTTATTCCTGCGAACTGTTTAATTCAGTTACAACTGTTGAAAAAAAAAATATGAACTTGATTTACGATCACACGGTTGATGTTTTGTCTTCTAATTAGTTTTTAGATTTATTATGCTTTATTCATTAATAATTGGGAACGACAATAAACCCATAACTAGATAGAGGAGCTTAACGCTCAGATAGCTGTAACATAGAACTAAGATGTTGGCTTGAAAACTAAAGAGGGGTATGAGTGACAAGATTCGCAAGATAGGCATGAAACTGATAATAAACTTTCAATTATAATAATTACACACCCATGTTCATTAGCCAGCTTATAAATATCTAAGTGAATCGTGCAGAGGAGGTCAATTCTTTACAAATATTTGACTGGGTATGGGGGTTAGGAATGTTTGGGAAAGAAAAAATCTTTATTGAGACGATTTCTTTTTTTCTATTCTGCATGTATTTTCGACTTAAATGACAGCGAAAATACCAAATGCAGAACAATATTAGCTCAATAATTCACCGCGATTCTAGACAGAAGAAAAAATTCTGTGTATTGTGAATTAAAGCAAAATTTGCAACCAAACAAAAGCTTTTCCGAAGCCTAAAGCATGGCTTACTTCTATTTTCTTTCTTATATAGCTTATTTAATTTTTTTTATTCCAATATTAACGGCGCCAGGTACTTCAAAATATCTGATATGCCGCTATTCATTTACCTCGTTCAATGACCTCGAGGTTTAAAATGTCTATTGAACCTTCTTTTGAAGGTGTCAACAGAGGGATTTACAGGGATAATATCCCCAGGAAGATCGTTCCAGATACAAGTGCAACGTCGGATGAAGCTGTTCCAAAAATACTCGGTTCTCGGCGTATCCTCCATTAGATAATATGACCGAGCTGTGTACCTTCGTGTCTGCCTTGTCGGCTGGACAAAGGAGGGCACCATTTGAGAGAGCTCGTCTGAGGGAGGTGAATTCATGTACTTGTAGAAAACAGCCATCGACGCTTCATCAAACCTTTCATTTAGAGGCTGGATTGATTCTTGTGTGGAGGCGCAGCCCGCCCTATTTGCCCTATTCTGGATCTTCTGAAGTGGTGCCAACAGCGTTTTTGGAGCACCAGCATATAGCGGGCATCCATATTCAGCTATAGGTTTGATGCAAGACTTGTAGAGTGGGATGATGGAGCTTGATGGAAGAAGGTTTTTGCAGCGAAGAGTAACTCCCAGCTTTCTTGCGCAGGAGATTCTCACCCGATCAAGGTGGTTGTTCCGAGAGAGATCGGTGGAGAAATGAATCGCAGTAGACGAAGCTCGTTGACTCTCTTTATAGCTTCATTTTTGAAGATGGAACTGGTGTGTTCACGTGGCACCTTTGATCGGGTAATTAGAAGCTCCTTTGTTTTCGATGCATTGAAGTTGATCATCCATGCATCAAACCACTGGCGATCGCCTAGAAGGTTATTTGATTCCAGGTACTGATGAAGTGTTTTATTGGAGACGCTCTCGTAGACTTTGCCAGCACAGGAGAGAAGGCTAATAGGCCTGTAGGAGCCCATGCTCGTTGGATCGCCTTCTGGCTTTAGAGTAGGTATAACATGGGCCGACTTCCATGTTCGTGGGAAGGTTCCGGAGCGAAAGCACAGCCGGAAAAGCAATGACAAGGGTCCATCTAGTTCGGCACTGCAGGACTTGAAGACAACTTTTGGTATGTTGTCAGGACCCTTGGCTTTGGTTACATGAAGACGCTGCAGAATGCAGCATCTTGGGGGCAGAAAATTTTAAGCGTTCCATGACAGTGTCGGTTCGGTCGGAGAAATTTGGCACTTCTCTACCGTCGTCGTCCAGATTCGAGAATTCGGCAAAAGCCTTAGCAAGAGCTTCAGCCTTTGCTTATGGATCTTGTACCACTGTCCCGTTAGTCTGGAGAGAAGGAATTGCGGTCCCCTTAGACGACGGTAAAGCCTCCTTGACAATTTTCCACCAACTCTTTGCCGAAGCAAGTTGAAGCTTGTGGGCGAAATTCTCCTTATACTGGACCCGGGACTGCCGAATCGCACGAACTGCATCTTTGCGTGCATTTATGAATGCAATTCTGTCCTCTTCGCTCATCGAGAGTAGCCATCGCTTGTGTGCCTTTTGCTTTGCTCGGATTGTCTTCTTACACTGGGCGTTGAACCAAGGTTTGTCCTTACTAGACACCTGGATCCGCTTTGAAGGGATATGCTTTATGACAGAGTCAACTATGGCCTGCTGGTACTTTTCTGCATCTTTCTCTGGGCCTTCCAGGAGGAAGGCTCTCCACTGCTGAGAAAAAAGAGTGTTTCTCAAACCGTCCCAATCACCTCTTTTGTATAGCCAGATTGTTCGCTCATGCTTTACTGGAGGTGGAATACGTAGGTTTCCACGTGCAACGACGGCAACGTGGTCACTGGTGAAAGCATGAGCGTCTACCTTAAAGAAGTCAGGGTGATGTGTAAGGAAGAGGTCAAGACGAGATGATCCGTTTGGGCCCTGATACTTGTCGAAAATCGACAAGTTGATCCAGCCCGTAAGACAGAGATAGATCATACAAGTCCGACCCTTCCTTATCAGTATTTTTGCTTCGACGCCACACGCTATGATGGACGGTAAAGTTTCCATGGAGGATAATGGCAGACTTAGCGTACTTGCCCCGAATATATTCGAGGGAGACTTCAAGGTAGCTGGTAATCTGGTAAGTTGGAGGGTTATACACGGTACCGACAATCGCGGGTTTATTTAGGAGGGCCATCCTAACCCACAGAGCTTCTTCGCCTGCTGAATCTGGTATGTTCAGGCATGAATAAGGTATATGTCTCTGTAGATAAACAGCGACACCTCCTCCTCCGTATTTAGCGCCGTCAGTACGGTCTCGATCCCGCCTGAGGAGCGTTTATCCCTGTATGGCAACCTCACTGCTCTGTATTTCTTGATTTAGATTGGTCTCAGTGATGCACATGATAGATGGCTTCATCGAGTTCACTAAATGTAGGATCGGGTCAAACCTAGATCTGAGACCTCGTACATTGCAGTGGGCTACCGTAAACAGGTCCGTTTGGATGGTCGGTGGACGTGCTACAGGTCGTCGTCGAAATTGCTGTTTGGTCCGAGGCTTTTTGTTGATAATCATAACCAGGTAAAAGAAGCTTTGCCGGGTGGTTAGCCCGACAAAGCCGATAAATCCATTGTCATGCATCATTAGACGGGGAACGGTGCCATCTGCCAACGCACCTCATTACCGCATCTTCAACATGGAGGTGGTACCCCATAATGGGTTAGTAATTGTCGCCTGTAATTGTCGCCTGAGACTCAATAGCTAATATATTTTTTAAATTGTTCATAGATTCTTCACTGGTATGTTTATCAACTTAAAATTTTAAAACTAAATCTGAATTTAAGTCAATACTTCTGAGAAAAGAGGATTCAGAAAGTTGGGCTGAATCTCTACTGACTTGGGTGCTGTGGATTTTGGAGCATTGACTTTAATTTATGCAAGTCTTCAAATCACTATGATGTGACCCCCGGGATTGGGGTAAATAAATTTTGTGGAAATCTATTTACAGTTATACAGATCTCTCTGTCCATTTGACTCTTTAAGCTTAACCATAGTGGACCCAGATCCAAATGAGTACCTGGGGAAATCTGGGAGAAAAATGGGAAATGTTGGTTGATTTGCCCCCAAACAACCATTGCGTTCTCGACAGAAGGCAAAGAATCAGAAGATCGGTACCTCTGCAACCCATTGGTCAGCACGCGAAAATGTTTATGTTATTTCACTTCTGCCCCCCCCCCCCCCAAAAAAAAATATCTAAGATCCATCAGTATTTTAGAAAGGTAAAAGAAATGATAGGTTCTTTACATAAAACAATAATACAATAAAAATTGCTGCGTCACCTGAATATCTATTCAAGAATATTTCAGCTTATTCTCTGCCTCGTTAACAATAAAGAGTTGGTGAATATTACGTGACTTTTTGGTTTCTAATTTTTAATCCAATGGGTCAATGAATAAGTTACAGTTTTTTTCATCTTAGGTTATACGACAAATTTCTCTCGTAGTTTTGAGCTTCTTTGAATTGTGTATTAATAAATTTAGCATAAGAAACAAATGGCTCCTGTGTTTCAGCTGTTCTTCTGAAAAAATGGGACGAACAGTCAAACTTTCGCGTAAAGAACAAAGTAGTGAGGAGAGGGCAACCCTTCGTATATGGAATAATTTCTGTTCGGTTTGAGTTTCAATGTTGCTCCATACTTTCAGGAAAAAAATAATTTTAATTTAATTTTTGATCGTATTTCAAATAATACCGGCAAATCTATCTCACCCTCCATGAAATTTTCTCCCCCCCCCCCCCTAACAGGAAACCCCTCCGTGAAAAATTCAACCAACATAAAGTGCACCCACTCCTGTCAAATTCCCTCCAGACAGTTCCATCGTCGCTGAAAATACCCCCCTCGTAAAATTTCTTGCGGACGATTCAGCCTGAAAAATTCTCCATAGCATACTTTTATTTGAAAAAAATACTTTGATTTCTAATCGGTTTCTCAATCCCTCTGGAAATGCCCCCTTCTTTGGAATTTTTTTCCGGGAAAGCATAACACGTCAATAAGGGTCCCCAGATAATTTAGCCGGGACATCGATTTTTTTAAATTTCCCCTAAAAAATTTACCCCGGAAAGTTCCCTCTCCAAAGAAGATCCTCTTTATGGAATTCCACCCCCAGCACAAAATCTCCCCGCCCCTCCAAAAATGTCTGTATACCTCCCAATAACAAATACTATACATAAACAATGGATAAATTTCATAACTTATAGGGCTCTCCTCAAGGACTGCGGGGGGTCATTTTACCGTTAAAGACATAATTATTTGATCTTTCAACTACGCTGAACAAAATGGCTATCCAAAAATTTTGATCAGATAACTTTGAGGAAAAAGGGAGTGAAAAGGGGGCAAGTTGCACTCCTATCTTTTTGGTCTCTTAAAAAGGGCACTGGACTTTTTAATCTTCTAGGACCATAATTTTGATACGATAACTTCTGGGGAAAAGAAAAAAAAAACAAATAAACACGGCATCTGTGATTTTTCTTCAGGAAAAATACCAAAATTCTACATTTTGTATTATAGGAGCTTGAAACTTCTACAGTAGGGTTCTCTAGTATGCTGAATCTGATGGTGTGATTAATTAAAATATCTTAAATTTTCCCTCCTATTTCAAAAATCATGCAAAGTTTCTCAGGCTCGTAATCCTTGATGTGTAACACTAAACTTGATGAATTATGTATAACTGGAATCAGCATAATAAGTTGATTTTTTTATGTATCTATTAGTTTCCTAATTCAGTTTTTTTAGAGTTTTGGTTACTATTTAGCCGAGTCGCACCTTACTTACAGTTCGTTATTACGAACTGGCAGATTATTATCTGAAGTTACTTCAACACCTTTAAGGTTTCAATCTACTTTTTTTTTAAAAGTGTTTCATTTTTGAAAAAGCTTTTTTATATTGATTAATATAGTAGAATAGGATATATAAACAGGAAATAAGATTTGTGATGCTTAAGGAAGCGTTGACAACCTGCTTAGGTTTGGAAGGTTCTAGTTATAGTGGTATTTGCATCTGTAGAACCAACTGATGGAGGCAATAGTGATCAAGGTATATTTTACTAAAGTCGAAAAAAAAGGAGAAAATGGATCCCAGCTAGAAGGATTTTTTATTCGTGGACTTTAAGACTATTAGGGACGTACCATATTGGAAGTTTCAAAAATTTGGCCACTATAATGTTTAGTTGCGTTGATAAAACAATGCCCGAGCGCTTTTTCGCAACAATTGTCTGTAAAGCAGATCAAAGACAGCTGAGACTGTGCCAAAGTTTGCAAATTCAGCTTTATAATCATCATCAATTATTTTATGCTAAATACAAACAAAAACGAGCGAAAAAAAACTGAGTCCCTAAAAGCAAGATTTTAGAGAAAAATGTTTTATTCTTTATATATTTTGTTAACTTGGTTATCAGATGTTTTAAAAATGATGCTTAACAGAAGCTGTTTTAATAATCGATTTAACTTTTAAATTTTCTATTTAGTTTCCTTTGCTTTTTACCGTATATTGTTTTTATTTTGATACACCATCATTTTATTTTGAATCAGCTTTTAAAATTGGAAAACCTTTTAACGCTTATAGAATTCTTCTTCAAATGGGTAAACCCAACAAGATAGTTTTGTACCAAAAGGTGTTTTATTGCGTCTGAACTCAGTTTAAAATGTATAAAATGTTGAAAATGGCTTACCTTGTCTGAGTATCAATCATGGCATATTGCAATGCAAAACGTGTATTTTTTGAACATACAACATAGGAATTCTAAATGACTGCTTTATCACGAGTTTTTAGGGTCGCCATGAAATGCAACCTGATGAAGTTTTCAGGAAAATTAAAACTTTAGAAGCCATTTCTGTGAAGTAAAGGAGTAATTAAACATAAAGCAGAAATATACTAATCAGATTTTGTTGCTTTTGTTAATTCCAATGTTTTATTGGAGGACGGATCAGCTCCGTCATGCACATATCAATCTTCTCTACCGACAGTGGGTATTGAAACAGATATTTTATTTTGTCGAAAAAGTGATAATTAACTTCATTGATAATTTGCTACAGTTTTAAAACTTCTAACTGGGAAACTTATAGATTAATCACGTAATTGCTTTTGGTTTAAATATGTCTCCCTCAATCGTGTTGTACTCTTCAAATGGATAATTGCATTGATGTTTTGGGGATTGTCAGTTTAAGATAAAAACTAACAGACACAATATCTTATAATATAATCATATTTTGTTAATTAAGTTCAGTCTCCTTTATGTACTTGGATAAGTCCATGTATTAATATATCGCGTATACAGAGAGCAGTAGGAAAACCCCTTATTCGAAACTGTGTAGCCTTAGTGGCTTCTATATGCATTTTTTTGTTATTTTGGCTCTTTCTTCTTTGGAAAAAATCCTCTGATTTCCCTCTGCATAAAGCTGAACCTGTCTGCACCTATGTAATTATTACTCATTTGTAAATTTTACTATTATGTTAGAGAAACAGATATGCAGCAAATAAACACTCTTCACAGTGACGAAAATTTTAACAAAACATTTACTTGAAACCTTAGACGACACCTACAACCGAATAAAAGAGAACATAAGCGTTTGGAGTATGATCTCCATGGAGCTGGCAGCAGTAATTATGAATGTGACAATCAATTGTGCAGTTGTAGCGGTTGTAAATCTACCAATATTACAGATAGCGAAGATTCTGATGATTCTGGCTTGCGTAAGTCAAAAGTCCCTACATATTTGTGAGTTAATAAACTGGAAATAAGTCTAGTAACTAAAACCAAAACGCCACTTACGCTTTATTGAAAACAATTCTTTATTCGAGCAGAAAGGTTTTATATGTCATAACATCAAAAAAAGGAAAGAAATACGTTGATTTCAAGAAACCCAAATTTGAGTTTAATAAGATGGCTATTAATTTTTCAAAAACTCCTTAATTTTGTAATTATTAACGATATAAAGCAAAAAAAAAATTTAAGTTTGGTTTGTTTTCATTAAAGTGGAAATGACGTTCTGCTCTTTACATGGTATAGAGGGGGTCAGCCCTACTCCTGTTTAAAGCAGTTTTTTTTAGCTTTTAATTCAAGTTTATTATCAATATTAGTTTCTGTTTGTTTTGGGTTTCTCTCATTTATTGATAACAATTTATGTTCATTTTATACTTTTTACTTCCTTTTTACTTTATATTTACTCGTGTAAGGTTTAAAATAGCTCTTGGTTTGTCTTTGAAAAAAGGTTTTTTGTGGTAAAGGTTTTAAAATTATTTTTCAAGTAAGCCCTGTAGTCTAGTTATAGTACTATCTTGTCCTTGATCCAGGACGAAGACTGAGCAGCTATCTCTGGTGGTAGGAGGAAGAAAGTTTTTGGATTCAACTCATTTCATAATGTGGGGCCTTTTAAAAACAATGATTGACATCAATTCTGATTTTGTTTCTTTTGTATACTAGCGTCTACCACAACCTCCTGAAAAGCGACCTTTATATTCAAATGGAGTACCTTCCAAAAGTCACTAGAAGATTAAGATTTATGCCCAAAATTTCAATTTCTGAAATTAGAAAGAAACTTTCGTTGTTGAAGAGAACATCAGTGGCAACCTGTAATATTCCTATTGCGGACGATTTCTATGGTATTCCTATTATCTTACTAAAGATTTGTGAAAGACTGATTGTCCTCTCTTCAAATTATTTACAATGATGTCACTGGATGTTTGCAAAAAAAAACTGGAATATCGGGAAGCAAGTAATAAGAAGCAATTGGGACTTCCCGAAGTGTTCAACTGATCACTACCTAAGGAGTTTATTATGTTTTAAATTTTCTAGATGAGGCCGTGAAATTGATATATTCGATCGCCATTAATTTAAAAAAAAACTTTTAATATCGTTTTTGAGATATTGCCAAACATTCTTTTCCTCCAC
Organism: Artemia sp. Qi Xiang Cuo; assembly: GCF_049724085.1. NCBI lineage: Eukaryota > Metazoa > Arthropoda > Branchiopoda > Anostraca > Artemiidae > Artemia > Artemia sp. Qi Xiang Cuo. The sequence continues at coordinate 51,517,515 of NC_142794.1, forward strand.
ATTATCAGAAAAGAGACCTTAGATTGCCTGAGAATGGCATTGATAAGACAAAACAGAGAGTTTAAAATATAAATTTGGATTAAACTCTAAAATTTAAATCAAAATAATTTTTTGTGCAAAATCTCAATCGCATGTTTTTAAAACGTCAAAGGAATCTGAAGTCTAATCTTTCTCCATGTTTTGATTTCCTTATCTTGTAAGCTGCGTTTCAGTTCTATAACTACCCTCTACCAATGTGGCAATTCATGAGGTCTCTTCCCTTTATTCTACTTCTAATAAAAAACTTTATTTACTTCAGCTTTACTATTGTTTTCCCTTCGATAGTATCGCAACAAAAGCTAGCTGTCACTTTTTATAATCAGACCTAATAAAGCTTTTGAAAGCCTGCTATGGGCATGCGGATCAGAGTACGGGCTTATGATCCATCCCAACAAATAAAAGGCGTATTTGCCTAGCCTCCATCAGCTTTTTCTGCCTAATAAATCCCTATGGAAGTGTCAACGCATAAGCCTCACGAAAATTAGAGTGTACGAGACGATCGTCACCTCTTATATAGGTGCGCAACATGGATTGTCAAAGTTCAAAATAGTAGAAAGCTGTATGTCTGATCACGATTCTCTGTTTCGTATTCTATGCGTCCAGTGTCATTAATGAGTATCCAACAAGGAGTACACAACAGTTTTCAGTCTCAGAAATTGTAAGATGACGGCTTATGTGGCTCTGTTCTCTGTTCTGTTCTGTTCTCCAGCTCTAAATGGGTACCTGGAGAAATCTGGGGAAGGTAAACAGGAAGGGTTTGCGAAAGCATAGGTTGGCTGGCCCCCAGCCCCCCATTGCACTTCCTGGCTGAAGGGCCATGAAACGGAGATCAGCACCGCCGGTTTGGACCTTAAGGGTCTAGTGCCGCATCCTTTACCTCTTTACCTTTATGTGGCTCTGCCTTTGTCTGCGCCGTAAAGTTTACTTATGTATATCGAAATTCCCTACTAAAGTACAGCCGCTTGAAAACTTGAAACCTTTACCTGGAGCCCAGAACAAAGATTGGTGGTAACTAATGAAAAACGACGTAAAGTTGTTTGGAGGCTTCAGCCTCTTCGGTTGGCTCTGGCACGGTGATTGGCTCTACTTTGTCGAAGCCGTTGCACATAACTGTTTCTCATGGAAAGCTCCTGTTGAAAAACAGGTTATGGGTGCTGGGTGAGGAGGAATAGCGTCTAGTTCCTGTCAAAAGTTCCCAATTGCAATCCAAGGGGTCTTTTCTGTAATTTGAAATAGAAGTTATCGTTCCGCAAGTGAAGATGACAAACGCAGCAATAATTGTAAATTTAAAAGCAATATAAATTACTCTTTATTCAAGTGGTTCACACAAATACAATTAGATTTTACGCTTTCTTCTTATTTAAGTTGCCTCACACCATTTAGAACAGTCGCACGGGAATGAGGAATAACATGTATAACAGGCTTTCTGAATACTTCCAGAATGAAACTTCCCCAATTACCCTATTGGTAAATCCTGCATTTTAAAGGCCAAATAGTGTAATTTACAATCCTTGCCTGGTGACTATGTAGAGCATTACATCCTTGGAGGCAAAGCTAGTAAACTTTGTAAGAGTTTTCAATAAAATTGTTGTTTTTTTTTGTTTTTTTTTTTCAACACGAATGTGGAAATAGAGTATATAAAAAGGGTAAGGGTGGCAAGTGGCTCTTCGATAGCTCTTCAACATCCCCTTCAACATCTCTTGAAAGATTCAACTTAATACCTTCAGCCGTTCCTTGGATATTGCCTATACGCCCTTTGACAACCAGGATGTACACAGTGTGTTTTATTGTGTTCATGATCCATTTCAAATACGTGGAAGATTATTTTATCTCTATAGCTATAGTTATTTGACCTTTAGACCATTTTAAAAAAGATGACTATTTTCAAAATTTAGTCGAATGCTCTGGGAAGGAGGGTAGCTAAAATAGGTATGGGAGAAGGACTGGTTGTCCTCAGCCCATTTTTTCAACGTCACCCGCAACATTTTCTAAAAAATTCAACTTAATACTCTCATCTATTCTTAAAATATTGCTTATCCTCCATTTTGATAGACTTGATGCAGGCAGTACCTTTCGATTTAGTTTAACACGCCCCTCAACATACTCCAAAGTTTCAACTTAATGCATTTAATCTTTACAGAGGCACCCAGGATCAAACGTTCCCCCTTTTCATATTGATAAATCCTGCCTGTGAAAAATGGTCAAACTGTATAGTTTACAATCCTTACCCTGGGGTTTTGGGGGTATGACTTCTAGAGGCCAGATTTATTGACTAGTTGGAATAAAATTGTAATTTTAAAAACTGGATCAGTGTTGAGCAGAAGGCGTAACTAAAAATGATAATAAAAGGTTTTCTTCTAATTTCTCTTCAACATCTCTACAAAACACACCGAAAGTTGCAGTTTAATACCTTTAGCCGTTTCTTAGATGATGCTGTAATTCCCTCTTCATAACCAGCAAGCGCAAAGTGTGTTTTGATTGTGTTCAGCATTCCTCTCAACATTTTCTTAAAGTTTCACATTAAAGGACCTAGGACGAAATATAATCTCTATTTTGCAAAAAAAACCTAATATGTTTACAAAAAATAACTTTCATAATATACAACCCTTGTCTCGTGGGCTAGGGAGTATAAAGCCCAAAGGTATAGTTTTTAAACTTTTGACGATATTGAGCAGCATAAAAATCTCAAAATTGTGATAGGATGCATTTGAGGAATAAGGGCGTAGGGGGGGGGGGGAGATTGACATCTGATCACTTATTACTCTTATAAAGCACAACCAAACTTTTGATTTCCTTTTGAATGAGTCCCCTCTAAAGTTTATATGGCTGCCCTTTCCATAGACAGCTTAAATAACTTACAGTGTTTGACCCGGTGGCTGTTGGGGATTTTGTTAACCCCTGAGGTACAATTATTTGACCTTTGGATTATTTAGTACAAAATGGCTATCTCAAAATTTTTATCAGATTCATTTGGGGAAAAATAGGTGGGGGGGGGGGGGGGTTGCCCCCGATCATATTTGACTTTTAAAAACAATACTAGATATTGAAATTTCTAATCAAATGAGCCCCTTCCATATAAAGTGCCTCTGGTAAACAAATGACAATAGATAGTAATAACAGGTTGAAGCCATATGGCTCTTTACTTACGTTCAATGTTGTAATTACTGCAACAAAAATGTTTGCAATATATTTCCTTGCCAGTAAAGTCCAAATGAACCAATAGACTTTAGATTTTTACGGATAAGGGAGGAGGAAGAGCTCAGTAGCCAAACTCTTATTTGTAATATTATTTGTTCCTTTCAAGTTGACTTGAATAATCAATTTAGTTTTTACTCGTTTGAAGATGTATTTAATCATTTGTATTTTTACCTGTTATCTCTATTTTTTCTATTGTTGCTTATTTAATTTCTATTTATGTTGTTTTTGAGTGCTTTTGGGTTTATTTCTAGAACATTCCAGCCAAGGTTTCAAGAGGAAGCTCTTGACTGATTCCCAGAAGAATCCAGCCAATATTCCTAGAGGAAGGCCTCGAAAGATGACTGACACAGAGATTATTGTAAATCCTATGGCTCCTGATGACGATAGTCGGCTAGGTAATATAGAGGAAATAGATCTAGTAACTAAAGCCAGAACGTCACTTGCACTTTACTGAAAGCAATTCTTATTTCGAGGTGCTAGGTCTTATTTGTCATAGCATCAACAACAACAAAAATCATCATATTAACCAAGATTGTTGAAAAGATCTGATGAAGTGTAGATTTTTTGTTTAATATATGTTAATATTTATTCGAGAAAATCTCACTAATTTGGGATTTATGAAAGGTGTATAAGGAAAAACATTTAACATTTTGTTATATTTTGTTTCTGTAAAGTGGAAATGAGATTTCGGTCTTTTCAAGGCTTAGAGGCCTGCTCCATTTTGTGATAGCCTTTGTCTTTTAAGTATAAATTGATTTTTAAAATTAATTTGCTATTGTTTCTGGTTTCACTTATTTAATAATGGCGTTCTATGTCCACTTTAAACTTTGATTACTATTTGGCCTTATACCCGATCGTCTTGGGTTTAATGTAGCTCTTAGCTTAAAAAAATCTTTCGTGGAAAAGATTAAAAAAATTATTGCTCAGGTAAGCCCTGCAGTCTAGTTACAATACTATTTTGTCCGCGATCCAGCAGAAAACTGACCATGTATCTCTGCAGGTAGGAGGTAGCAGATATTTAGATTCAACTGATTTCATGAGGAGGGGCCACCAGAAAAATCAGTGATTGTCACCAACTTTGGTTGAATGGCATTGATCTGACAAAATAGGGTGGTTCATAATTTCAATTTAGATTGAATTCTAAAATTAAAATAATTTTGTGTGCACCATTGTAAGGAGGCCTTATTTTTGTGGAAAATTGGTAACTCAATTTCAGTAAAAGTTGGAATCTCCTTACTCTAATAGATCAGAAACTCAAGCTAATTTGAAATTGTCGCTTTATTTCTCATCTATTAGAGAAAGGGGGTTCTAACTTTTACTGGAATTGAGTTACCAAATTTACACAAAAATAAGGCCTCCTTACAATCTCTCCCACTTAAAATCTTAGTATAATTTTTGTTTTAAAAGGAATAAAAGAAAAGAAACACAAATTTTATAAGATCCATTGTAACTCAATTTCTTCTTGTACTTCTAAATTGAACCCCTGAGACTTTTGGTCTCGATTATCTGTTTACAAAATTTCTTAATTTTTTTAATATCATTCCTACTAAAAGAAGTCCTATTATATATATATATATATATATATATATATATATATATATATAGGAGTGTAAAACTATTGAAGGTCGATGTCCAATATGTTGTTACTTCATTCCCTTTTTCTTCTTGCAAGGAAACTCGTATTTGCCTCACTTCATCTAGGCCAATGGTTGAACTAACCCTATTCTGACAGTAAATAGAAAATAAATATTCAATTTCGTCTTCCGAAATGTAGTAGACTGTTTACTCTTTTATCATGACTTTGGCAAAAGTTATTAAAAAGAATACTTGAGTACAACTTGGCCTTAGTATAAGCTTTTCATAATATCCTCTCGAAGTTTCAGGTTTTCTTTTTCCTTTTATAATTCAAGCATTTCGTCACCAAGTAAAATTAAGGCTCAGTCATAACTCTTGTCTTTTATTGACAGTCATGACTCTACTCTGGTGAGGATATTAGAGACACTTTTCCATATTATAAGTGAATCCTTTAAAAGGTATTTAAAGGTGCTTAAAGGTTCAGTAACAATGGAAGACTTTAAAAACCAAAGGGAAATAACAAATATATTCTACGATGAAAAAAAAAATCTGTACCTGTTCTCTATTTTGAAAAAAATCAATTTATGAAGTTTTGAACCTTTCGAAGATACAGAACACATTTTTTTGTCAGAAAAATCACAAATTATTACTAGTTTAAGTTTGTGTGGTTTTGGCCTTTCCTCGGTTTTGGCCTTTTCCTCGAAAATAAAGGAAATTTAGATTTCGTGCTTAAGTATTAAAGTTTACATTGAAGTTTAACGTGGGTAATAGTTAGCACTCATGAATCAACTTAAAATATTTTTTTTGTATAACATAGTTTTCCAAGAACCCATTTTTTTTTTATGGTCTGAGATTCGCTCTTTACTTGGTTATAGCTACTGCTGCATCAACGGTGTCCAAGCTTCATTGAATACGGATAATCACTAAAGCTGTTGTAGTATCTCATCTTTGGACAGAGGGTGTTAGTTCTGTTGTGTTTAAAAAGGCAAGACAAGTAGCGATCAACTTAACTCTCTGGTTGTTTCATATTTCTATTCTCACCTAAGCGAGTGAGCTCTCGTGAGCTGCTAAGTAAGCTTGTGAAAGCATATATAGCCATCACTATCTCCACCAAAGTTACTCATAGGCAAATGGATCCATGTAAACTGCACATTGGTAAAGCTACAACTTGAATTTAAGGTTGTAAAGTAAGTACTTTTGGAAATAGATTATGAGTTGATACTTGAGAAATTTTTTTAGCTGGTTCACCGATCTCACCTCGTAGAAGCTTACCACCATCTACGCTGTGCTCGATCTTGGGTAGGTAGGTCTACTGGAAAATTTAGTCACATCTTCTAAAGATCATTCGTGGGGCATATTCGTGGCAGAGACCTCGAGCGGATTGAGAGTATATGATATGAGCTCTTAGATGTAATTCAGACTCTAAAAGTCCAGCGGTTTAGTTAACTAAAAGAACAGCTAACTAAAGTGGCTCAGCGGAATGTTGAAAAACACTTGAAACTGGTGCTATTGATCTCAATTTTCAAAGTGGGCTGTAACTGTAAACGAAAATTTTCGAAAGAGCCCTCAATCTTAAATTTGTAAGAGCATCCAGTGACCTTTAGGCGTTTAGGGAAACTAGAGTTTTCAATTGTCGCTTTATGATCATTCAGTGACCTGCGGGCGCTTCGGGGAGAAAGAAAAAACTGAAAATAAAAACAAAGGAGACACATCAGCGCTACCCATGCTAAAAATACCAGCTTCTTGTATTTTGATGGTGAGGGACTGTATTCCTCCGATTAGGTGTTTTTGATCATGGTGATTCTGATGGTGTACTTTTTATTTCGATATAACGCCATTGTAGAGATATTTCGGTATTTTTTGTCGAAAATTAGGGAAATTAATTTTTTGCTAAAATTTTATATTAAAGTTTAAGGTGGGTAATAGTTAGCACTCCTGAATCAGTATATTCGCTCTTTACTTGGTTGCAGCTACTATTGTATCCTTGGTGTCTAAAATTCATTGAATAAGGACAATCAATAGAGCCACCAACCCGATGTAGAAAGTGGCATAGCAGAAGTTTGGCAAACAGTTTAAATTGGTGCTATTGATCTCAATTTTCAAAAAGGGCTCTAACTGTAAACAAAATTTTTCAAAAATACCCTCAATCGTCTCTCTAAGAGCACCCAGTGACCTGCGGGTGTTTGGAAAAAAAAGAAGAAATTGAAAATAAAGGAAAAGGAAACATATCAGTTCTATCCATGCTAAAAATAAGATCTTCTTGTGTTTTTTGGGTGAGGTACTATATTCCTCCCTTGAAAATAAGAAAAATACATTTTTTGCTCAAAAGTTACATTTAAGTTTAACGTGGGTAATTTTTAACTCTCCTGACTTTGTATCAAATAAATTTCTTGTATAGAATATTTTTTTAACAGATTTTTTAGTTTCGGTTACTATGGTCCAAGATTTGCTCTCCTTGCTGCAGCTACTGCTATATCCTTGATGGCTAAAATTAATTAAATATGGAAAATCACTACAGCCACCAACCTGATGTAGTATCTGATCTTTGGACAGAGGATGTCAGTCTATTTTGTTTAAAAACCAAGAAAAGTAGTCATCAACTTTACTCAGACTTTCTGGTTCTTTCATATTTCTACTCTCGTCTCTAAGGGAGCGAGTTCACATGAGGTGTTCAGTAAGCTAGTGAGAGACTGTATAGCCTCCACTCTCTCCACCTAAGTCAATCATAGGCAAACGGATTCAAGCAAGCTACATGCTAGTAAAGCAACAATTTGAATTTAGGGTTGTGAAGGAAGTACTTTTTCAACTGGAATGAGAGTTGATTCCTTAGAGAATTTTTGAGCTAGTTCGCCAATCTCACCTCGCGGAAGCTTACTAGCTCCTTCACCAGAACGTACCCTTTGCTCGATAGTTGCCTCTTCAAAAGATCCCAAACGACTGTATGTGCTCTGAAGAATCAACCATTCCAGCTCGGACAGGTCCAGTTCTCTGATCTTTATATCTCGAATTTCAAGATCATAAATTTTCTGAAGGGCAGACTTTCTGAAGAGGAAGGAACTAATCATGGTTTTTATGCTATTCCAGCGAACTTTCATGTCATGAAATATATCACGACCCAGCCCTATGTTTGCAAAGACCTTCAAATGTGTCATTATGGACATTTGATATTTTTAGTAACTTCTGGGTTTTACATAACTTCTGCTGTGCAGTATTTATCGGCGCTGGCTCTATGTCTCCAGTGCTGCCTCCAGAATCAAATTTAGTTTTAGCCCTATCGTTAGATGTAATGTCTTCACCTGACTCACCTGGATCATCTATTTCAGATGTGGTGTCAGCAATTTCTTTCCTATGTGACATCGGGTAGGTCATCTTCGACTCCATCTTCAGCTCTCGGCTCTTGCTTCCTCGTCTTCGGCTCCTGCTTTCTACTATAGTCATCATTCATATTAGAGTCACCTTCAGCTACTTGTTATGTGTCAATTTCTACCCAGGACTTAAGAGCATTGGTTACAAAAAGCTGGAGACAATCTCCAAAGCTTGAAGACCTTTCAATCTCCCAATGTGACTGGCTTTAACAAAATTTGAACCAGATTCGCATGTTACACAAAAAACTTTGTTTTCAATTGCATATGTTTTCAGGTTCACTCTAATAGCTGCGAGTATATTTTCAGCTGCGTGTCTAACTTTCAAGCTTTTGAAGTGTAATATGTAACTCTGGACGGCCCATTATCCCCTTATTTTCTTAAGATGCACAGTTACTGCCAGGCAGCCCATCCCTATATATGACCAATTGTCCAAGGTCAACGAGACTTTTTTGACCTCTTTCTATTTTCAACTTCATATGTTTATTTTTCTTTTCTTGAAAGATGTTTCTCTTGATTGTACGAAAAGATGGAGCGAGCAGACTACCGTTGCAAGTTTTAACAAGTCCGCTCATGTCACTGTGGTCGAATACAGACTGGAGTATTTTGTCTACAAGTACTGCTCTGCAGAGGTGGATCCAGGGTTTATATTTTTTAGGGTGGGGAGGGCAAAATAAATTGATCCGATTAACTTGCGTTAGGTCAAGTTTAATTAATGCAATCTTGCGTTAATTAAGTAAATTACTCTACTTTGGACTACATTAGGGGAGTGCGCGTCCCCCTTGCCCCCCTTAATCCGTCACTGCTGCCCTGACAACTGCTTTTTCAATTTCACTTGATTAGAACGGTTGCACAGTATCATAGAATGAATACCTACTAATTTATTTCTTTGATTTATATCCAGAACTCCTTTGGATTATTTCTCTATTCTTCAAACTTCTCATTTTCAGAAAGCAAATCATTTTCTGTATAAGAAACAGCAATTATGGGACACCTCACTTTACTATTTGTTTCTCGGGATGTTAGTAAGGGAGAAACAGATACTTTCACCTTTAATTTGTCAAAATTCTCAAGATGATTGATGAAAGTTGTTGTTTTTCTTAGTAATTGATGCATGAGCAGGTACAAGTGGAAAATAGGAGATCAATTTTTGTAGTAACTTTTGTGTTTCAAGGTTTTTTTTTGGTAGAAATGTTAAAAAAGATTTGCAAAAAAATCTAAATAAATCAATCTTTTGTCTCCTTATGCTACTACTACTGCTACTATTAATTCAGAGCAGCACCAAGCCTCCTGAGGCCAACACGGCTACATAAGCTCCTTCTCCATCCAAATCTTTTCAAAGTCTCTCTCTTTACACTCCCAGAAGCTTCCCATTTTCCTTAAATCTTACTTTATGACATCCTCCCACCCCAAACCCGGAAGACATGCTTTGTCTTCTTATAGATACCTGCTTTTTCATCAATCATTCAGAAGAACACATATTCTAGGGGGAGAGCGGTGTGGCTACTTTACCATGAATTTTTGTCTCATGGATACAGAAAAAAACTAAGAAAGTTCTAAGATTTTGGGTTCAGCTAACTTTATACTGGGATGGCTAACCTTTTCTGATCATGTGAGTTTATTCACAACAATGCAAACTCAAGCATACACTCAACCTTTTGCCTCTAGATCGTTATTCCTTGTTATTTGAGACCACCCTTGTTTCTTTTCTTTTCGTTTTCTTCGATTATACAGATGCTCCAACCTTTTGTCACCACTACCAGATAGCAGGGCAAAAGTTTTCTGAAATTAATTCACTAGACAATACTCAAAACGTAAAATTAAAAAAAAAAGCGGATACAGGCAAAAAACAGAAACAGAGAAAAATAGGTTAAGAAAAAACAGAACAGAAACCGGTTTGCCAAAAACAGATGACTTATTTCTGTTTTCCGTTCCGTTTCTTTTTTCCCTTTTTTTTATAAACAGAAATAGGTGAGACAAAAATAGGAACAGAAATAAAAACAGAAACAGTGCCGAAGCTTAGTGACGACCTCCTTCCATATTTAGACATAGGTACGGGATGAACGACTTCCTTCAATTTGATTGCGTAGGCATGGGGTGACGATTTACAGGGTGATAACCTCCTTCCATATATGGTATCTACTATTCATGTCTTTTGTGTTTTGTGTTATGTCTAACAATATCATGCTCGAGTAGTAAACTGATTTTTTTTTTTTTTCAGGACCTGTTCCACCATGTATCGAGAACCACAGTGACTTTCTGGATTCCATGAGCCGTTTTATCCATTATTTGGATTGTAAATTAAATGTAATAAGATCAGAAATAAGATTATGGAAGGATTTGACTACGGATGGAAGTTATTTGACTACACCAGAGATATTGTTTGAGGATTTGGCATGCAAGGAAAAAAAATCGCTCAGGTATTTATTTTTAATATTCTATTCATTATGTATCGGTAATATGTCGTAAAAGCTTGTCAAGTCTCAATTAGCCGACTATTCTCGCAAGCTTATTAGTTTTGTTTTATATTAATTCGTAAGATTTTATTTCATTCTAGCTAGGCTAAGCCCATTGCGACTATTCACAATATTGCAATTGATTATGTCTCTTTCCTTGCAATTCTTTACAGCCTGCTACAGTAGGGTATTGTATAGGCTTAAATTAACCCAGCTCTTCAGAAAACCCGTACCCTTATAACTATCAATTAAAAAAAAAACAAAGTATTTCCGAGGGAAGTAAAGAGGGAAGTTTAAACTTAAAACAAAAAAAAATTATTACTTCCCAGCCTATCTAGCATATATCAATAAAACTAGTGCAAATAAATCAACTGGTGGTATTTCCGTATGTTTGTAGAATTACAGAAAATTAGTGCTTTACTGAAAACACAAAACAATATAGTATTTTCGGCACGGTAAATGTAATCTATTTAAGGAGACTTTTAACACTATAAAAGTAAAGTATTTTTAGATTGGTGCTTTATTTATTTTTCGTTTAATTTGGCAACACTTCTGCACAATGAGCTCAATTCAATAATTGACTGTTGTTTTGGATCTGAAAAGAACATTTCATGATTTTTTTGTAGACATAGTTGAAGTGAAGGAATCTTATTAGTAATAAGACTATAGACTCACTTTAGAATTTGTATCACAACTTTAAATTCTCCGTTTTTTTTAGAGAAATAACTGGATTTCCAGAGTTCATATTACGGTTGATATTTCTTCATTTCGAGTAATACTGGGTGAAACCAAGATGTTATATGATAATTCAATCCATTATTTGCTAAACATATTATTTTTATGCTTAAATTTTTTAGATTATTTTAATTATATACTGAAAGTTACTTATGTTACAGCTACTTTAATACTATGAAAAACGTTATAGATTAGTTTGTTGTTATGAAGCTACGCATTTACTTTTGACTCAGAAATCAATATTCTTGTTTTTTATACTTGACTTTTGTGTTTTCAGTAAAACGCTAGTTTTTATAGTCCTAAAAGCATAGGGAAACAGGATTAGTTGGTTTATTCGTACTAGTTTTATTGATATATATTAGATAGGCTGGGAAGTAATAATTTTTATTCATTTTAAGTTACAAATTCGCTCTTTGCTTCCCTCGGAAAAACTTTGTTTTTTTAATTAATCTTTTCTCGTTTTTGATCAAAATTTAATTTCAAAACAACAGTGCCATGATTTTTTTTTTTTTTACGGAATAATTTCTGTTCGTTTTAAGTGTTAATGTTGCTCTTTAGTTTCAGTTGGAAACTTATTCTTCTATATGATTTCTAATGACCTCCAATCTAGGGTAGATAAGACACCTCGATCCTTATTAAGGAGCTGAAAGAAGAAGCTGTACAAGGACTGAAGAAAAAAATAAGTTTATAATAATAAGAGTGGAAAGAGAAATCATAACAGTCTGTCGTTTTTTTTTGTAAATTAATTAAAAAAAAACTTCCCTAAAAATAAATTTTTCAAAGAAATGTAAAGGCCATTTTAAACTTAAGCTCAACAGATACAAATACCTGTTAAAATTCAAACTCGAAACGGCCAGAAACTACTTTTAAAGAATAAATGAAACCCAAAACGGACAGAAATTAAACAAACAATCATAGCGAAAACATACAACAAGTAATAATATAAATGAATAAATAGATCTTAAAGCGAGTAACGCTTGGATTGAATATGAAAATAAAGCTTAAAAAAAAAAAGCTATTGAAGCATAAATGAAACTTAAAACGAACAGAAATCAAATAAACAAACAATGCAAACAAACATAACGCAGATATTAATGTAAATGAATAAATAAATCTTAAAACGAGTGAAACTTAAATTGAGTATGCAAATCAAGCTTGAAACAAACAAAAATCACTACAAACAAGAGTTTGGGTTTCGCCTCCTTCTCTCACTGTAAAAGTCTAAAACCTACTGCGTCATTGGTGCTTTATTTGAGAGAAAAAAAGGTTTTATTACAAAAAATTAGACACATTAACAACAAAACCCGAAGTTTATTAAACTTGTATGGGTACACATCACCCTTTACAAAACCCTACATACACAATTACTACCAGCCAGCCTTAGACCCCCCCCCCCCCAAAAAAAATGACAAATAATAATAATAAGAAAATAAATAAATAAAAATAAACGAAATAAATTAATTTCTAATACTTTTACGACCTAATTGGATACCGAAGACACAAAACTAAAAATCATTCATTCTATTCTACCTCCTCGTCGCCCTCCCAAAAAAAAGGTGTCACAATCACTTGAGAGAAAATTCGCCCAGCAAGGATTAAAACTCATATGTAGACAAACACTGATCTTTTAATTTACTACGAAATTCATTTAGCTCATCAATTGTTGAAATTGCCTGCGTTAATGGCTCCCATACCCGAGGGCCAACGTGTCTTATGGAAAAAACGGATCACTTTGTAATAAACTGAGGTCGACGAACTAGTGTTGATGCTCTATTCGAGTAACTATGAAAATTAACACCACTTGTAAACATTTCCCTAAAACACTCAGGTAATAACGCGTGTGTATATTTAAACATAAAAAGAGGATTATAAAAACGAAAGAATCCAGCCATCAGTAATATATTTACTTGATTATATCTATGTCTAACAGACATATTATGATTATCTCCAGTTAAAACACGTATGGAATATTTTGTAAACTTCTAAGGGGACGAAGGTGCATTAAAAACGTGCTTGACCACACAAGACAACCATGTAGAAGGTATGGGTGAACAAAAGAAAAATAAAGCAATCTCATAATGTCTTTCGGAAAAAAGTGCTTCAGTTTCCTCATCATCCCAACATTTCTGGCGACTTTGCCACTAACACATTAAATGTGCTCTTTGAAGTTAAGGCACTCATCAACAATCATCCCTAGATACTTTGTCGAAACTTCCCGAGGCAGAATATTTTCACCTAACTGTATTTTTTTAATCCATGGGTAGTAATTGCTACTTCTCCCATACATTACAAAATGGGATTTTGCATGGTTTAGCTGAAGTCTGTTAACCCTCATCCATTTCTCAATGTTTAACATGCCAGTCTGAAGATTCTGTATAAGCATTTCCCCGGTTTTTGCAGCAACAGTTAGATGCGTGTCATCAGCAAAATAAGACAAAATAGATTATGATGCTCCAGTATCACGACATTTTAAATCAAAAGACAGTCCATTGATAGCATTTCGCAGGTCATCAATATATATAAGAAACAGTAGTGGCCCCAAAACAGACCCTTGAGGGACATCGAATTCAACACTTTTAACTTGCGATTTAATTTCACCGGCACTAACAAACTGATTTCTATGCCGAAGAAAAGATTCAAATAGACGATAAAAAAAACCACAAAAGCCGTGCGTTCTCGGTTTCTCCAGAAAAATTCTATAGTCCACTGCATCAAAGGTTTTCATTATGTCCAGAAAAACAGATGGAACTTTCTACCCTTGATCCAGGGCGTCGTTCACGAAAGTCATGAGAATTGATCTGTCGACATTGCTTTACGGAATCCAAACTGAGTTTTACTAAAATACTTTTTATTCTCAAGAAAATCAACCATCTTGCTACTAATCAATTTTTCAAAAACTCTCGATAAAACTGGCAGCACTGAAATAGGCCTATAATCATTCGGCACATTTTTTTCCCCGCCCTTAAAAAGCGGAACCACTCTAGCAATTTTCATAAAATCGGGGAAAACACCAACTTTTAGGCACATATTAAATAGAACACAAACCTGGTCGCATATTTCCGAGAAAACATACTTAAGTACACGCAATGAAAGGAAGTCAGCACCCGAAGCATTATTTCTCATGTTCCACAATGTGGTACGTAATTCACTAGCAGTTACTGGTTTCAGATGTGCAGATACATCACTTTCCTCGGGTAAAAACTGGTGGTATGTTCCATCCTCAGAAAATTTTCTCGTGGAGTTCGCTATTTGTTTACCAACAATAGAAAAATGGTCACACATATTATCTACAATCGAAACATCAGTGTTAAAATTTTCAGGTAAAATTAAACTTTTGGAAGGGCTGAGAACAGAGTGAATTACTCTCCACGTTCGCCTGGGATTACCTGCACTTTTTTTAAACTCATTTCGATAATAATCAATTTTCGCTTCTCGTAATAGCTTATTGAGTTCACAATTATATTTCTTGTATCTCACTTTCGCTTCAGGAGACACTACAGAATATTTATATAGCAGTCTTCGATTTGATATGGCCTTCATCAGTCCTCTAGTAACCCAGGGTTTTCTAGGGGTAACATGAAACGCCGGTTTTTTAATAACTGTACAACTTTCTTTTAGTACTTTAGTTATTTATGAATACCACAATGAAAACTTTTCATTCACTTGCAGATCACTACTTTCTAAAAAGTCAAATTGAATGTTCTTTAATTTTCTTCTGAATATGTTAAGAGCCTCAGCATCCATTTTCAATGCAGAAATTTGTGGTGGTATATTCATAGCTGTAGGGACACCAAACTCTCTAATAACAACAAGAACACCCAAATGATCAGAAACATCCTTCAAAATAACATCAGCAAAATCATACTCCACATTAACAGATATATTATCCAAAAGTGATTCTGAGCGCAAAGTCACTCGACTACATATATTAACTGTCGGTCTTAAACCGTAACCCAACATAACATTTAAAAACTCACGAACTCTCGCGTTTACATTTACTGAAAATAGATCAAGAGATATCAATAGAATAGATCAAGTCTCCACAAACAAAGCATGGGCGATTTGAACCTGACAACTTATCCATTTGCCGCTCCAGCAAATCATTAAATTCCTGCACATTTCCAGATGGAGGTCGATAAACAACCACCACAAAGAAAAATTTTCCTGACTTACAAAGTTCAACCACCATTATTGCAAATATATAAGCCAATCCACCATGTAATCGTGATTCGCTATTCTGCGTCACACAGTCATAACTATCAATTTCAAGTAGACTGATTGTATGATTACGAAGCCACGTTTCATTCAATGCAATCACATCCAACTCAGAATACTTACATAGTTTGGTTAATAAATTAAATGAACTAGAAAGACCATGACAATTCAAATGGAAAATGCTCAAACTTTGCTGACCCATAATAGATTTATTTCCAATATCAACTGGAAATTTAAGATCCCATTCCCCCAAATTTAAGACCCCATTCCCCAGAACATCCCACTTCAAAGAATTTCTCTCAAGTTTTTTTCAATCTATTATTGTCATAATCCAACTCAATTTTTCAAGACACATGCTTAGGAGGCTAACGAGGAAACTCATAGAAAAATTAACTCTACTTAAAACAACCACAAGTGATCTCCAGTGTCCAGGAGGGTCGCAATCAATAACAAAAGGAAAAAATTGAAAAAAAGAGAAAATAAATTAAAAATAAAATTTATCATAAATAAAATACAAAATAAAAAGATACAACATAACATAAATAGCGACAAAAACCACCCTGCCATTTCATCATAAACAATAAGTACAGCAACATGGAACCCTCCATACAAGACAGTAGAACACGTTCCACCGTCTCGTACAAAAAAACATCCCCGCCGCTGCACCCACTGCCCATACAACATAACAAAAAAAAACTCATAGAAAATAAAAAGGGAAAAATCTCACTCAAATTAAAAAATACAGGATAATGCAATCGAGGAAAAATATAATTGGTTTTCTTCATCAGGCACATACTTGTGCTTGTGCCGCTAACCACGAATACAAAATTCATCTTATAATAGCAAAAAATGACTCTAAACATCAAAACAAAACAAAATGAAATGCTAGAATCAACAATCAAGTAGCTCTAGTATTGGCTCATTATACATATATTTCACTTTTCCAACACCTTCTCTGTCAATCTGAATGAAGGGAGGAACAATATTAGATACCCAAGCTGGAATACTCTTTCTACTCAATTTAGATTTAGTCTCGTAAAGTATTTTCAGTGCTTCACGAACACTCACTGGACCATCATCGCTGACGTAAACATTTTTCCTGGCTGTATATGAACCAAAAGTATTTTTCTTAAGTTTTTCGCCATTGCGTAAGATTATTATCTTCGCCTCATTTGATTTAAAATTAAATTTGAAAAACTTTTGCTCGTTTTTATTCGCCAGAATTGTAAGTTCTGGAACCTTTGTTAATTTTAAACAATTGGTACATATTTCTTGAAATAAACTTTTAGCAGTGGCTACATCATCACAAACCGTATTCCACACAATAATGTTATTTTGTGTAGATAAATACTCCATTGACATTAATCTTGCCGACAATGAAGACGTCATTTCACGGTAATATTTTGCTTCAGTGGATACAAAATTCATTTGCGTTTTTAGTGAAATTACTTCTTCATTTACTGCATCGCAATTTTTACCAACTTGATCAACATTGGATTGTAAGATAGCTTGAGCATTTTCCACATAAATAACTCGATTTTCTAGATTAGCCAATCTTGTGTCAATTGATTTTAATGTACTTTGAGACTCCGTTACAATTTCAAGAATTCTCGAGAAATCGTCCGTTAATGACTGGATCGAAGCACGATTTATTGACTTTTGCGTTGAAGATGAATGCCCAGATTCATCATGCAAAACCGATCCAAATTGGTCCTCTGATTTACGTTTACGCTTATTCCTCGTCAATACAAACCAGTAAATAAAAAATTAGAATATTCTTACCGGAAAAAGTACTTCTTATTTATCCACGTAAGTACCGTCGTGCAGTTCGCTAAGCCGTTGATGCACGACTAACACTTAAATTGCCAAATAGAAACTCTTCAAATCTTCGCATTGGAACTCTCAGCTAATAAATTGACTTCTGTTTATGCGTAATCATTATTTAGCAGACTCCTTACATAAAAAGAACTTGTTCGCATTCACAGAACAAAACTCCTACCACTTTGCTATTTGAATTCATTTTATCTCGAATCAACCCAGGTTAAAATCACAAGCCAAGCGATGTTATTTGGCTGATAGCTGATTCATTACTGATATCTGAGTAGATGATTCATAACGCTGATTCATAACGTATGTAATAAAACCTTTTTTTCTCTCAAATAAAGCACCAATGACGCAGTAGGTTTTAGACTTTTACAGTGGGAGAAGGAGGCGAAACCCAAACTCTTGTTTGTAGAGATTTTTGTTCGTTTCAAGCTTGATTTGCATATTCAATTTAAGTTTCACTCGTTTTAAGATTTATTTATTCATTTACATTAATATCTACGTTATGAATCAGCTATGAATCAGCTATGATAGGCTGATAGCTGAGTCATGATGATTCATGACTGATATACAAATACCTGTTAAAATTCAAACTCGAAACGGCCAGAAACTACTTTTAAAGAATAAATGAAACCCAAAACGGACAGAAATTAAACAAACAATCATAGCGAAAACATACAACAAGTAATAATATAAATGAATAAATAGATCTTAAAGCGAGTAATGCTTGGATTGAATATGAAAATAAAGGTTAAAAAAAAAAAATGCTATTGAAGCATAAATGAAACTTAAAACGAACAGAAATCAAATAAACAAACAATGCAAACAAACATAACGTAGATATCAATGTAAATGAATAAATAAATCTTAAAACGAGTGAAACTTAAATTGAATATGCAAATCAAGCTTGAAACGAACAAAAATCTCTACAAACAAGAGTTTGGGTTTCGCCTCCTTCTCTCACTGTAAAAGTCTAAAACCTACTGCGTCATTGGTGCTTTATTGAAAACCAATTTTATAACATATATTTTCTTTTGTACTTAATACTGAAAATAAACATTAAAATTATAGTAAAATTTTGAACTGATAAGCTTTCAGCAATTAATATCAAATATTAATTTGATTTATTAGTTCTTTCTAAAGTTGTTCAATTTGGATACTGCCCCCTTCCTTAACTGTAAAATAAAAACCAAAAGCCTATTGCGTCATTGGCGCTTCACTGCAAACGAATTATATTACAATTATTTTATTTTCCAGTTCTTACAGCGTTGAAAATAAAAAATAAATTACTGATAAATAAATTCTTGAACTGATGGATCTTTCAGCAATTGATATCATTATACACAAAATGTTCAATTTGATGTTGTTTATACTTTTCAAGATTGTTCAAAACGCATATAGTTTTCAGTTTTCATATTCAATCGAAGCATTACTCGCTTTAAGATCTATTTAGTCCTTTATATTATTGCTTGTTGTATGTTTTTGCTATGATTGTTTATTTAATTTCTGTTCGTTTTGGATTTTTCATTTTTTCTTTAATAGTAATATCTGGTTGTTTTTAGTTTGAGTTTTAACAGGTATGTGTATCTGCTGAGCTTAAGTTTAAAATAGCCTTTACTTTTCTTTGAAAAACTTATTTTTCGGAAAGTTTTTTAAACTAATTTTTGTTCGTTTTTGATTGCAAAAAGTTTTAAGTTTTTAAAAATTCCTTATTTCAAAATCAAACTTAAAAAAAAAAAATCAAATGTTCATCAAAGTATCAAAACTAGTACCAAAGTAAGAATATCAAAGTGAAAAAATGGGTGTTTGTCAACCTCGAAGTTTTTATTATCTGATGTTTGAACTATTTTTAACAAAACGACTATGTCAAAATTTTTATCAGATGGGTTTGGGGAGAAAGGGTTTGGAGGGGGGCTAATTTCACTTCGATCTCTTCTGACACTTTAAAAATGAACTAAAACTTTCTATTTTCAATCAAATGAGCCCTCTCTGAAGTTTATACGAGCATCCCTTCTATAAGAACCATATATATCCCCAAAGTATAACTTACATCGCCTGTCCCTGAGTCCTGGGGGCATTTGTCGACCCCGGAGTTTTAATATCTGATGTTTGAACTATTTTTAAAAAAATGGTCACCTCAAATATTTTTCGGATGGGTTTATCCATCCGATAAACCCAAAGGCGGGAGGGGCTAGTTGCCCTCTGATCTTTTTTTACTCTCAGAAAATGAACTAGAACTTTTAATTTCCATCCAAATGAGCCCTCTCTGAAATTTATGCGAACATCCTTTTCATAAGAACCATATACGCCCCCACGACAAAGCTTAACAAGACTACCCCCTGGGCCCTTGGGGGTTGTGTTGACACCGGAGTTTTTGTTATCTGACCTTTGAACTATTTGAAAAAAATCGCCATCTAAAAAATTTGTATTGGATGGGTTTGGGGGGAAGAAGGGCGTGTAGGAGGGGGGTTAGGGGCCTCCGATCTCTTTTGACTTTTAAAGATTGAAATAGAACTTTCAATTTCCATTCAAATCCTCTCTGAAGTTTATAGAAGCGTCCCCTCCCAAAGAACCATACAAGCCCCCAGGGCGTAACTTGCAACGCCTGCCCCTGGGCCCTGGGTGGTTGTGTCGACACCAGAGTTTTTTTTCCTGACCTTTGAACTATTTTTAACAAAATGGCAATCTCAAAATTTTATCAGATGTATTTGGGGGAGAAGGGTCGTGGGGGGATAGTTGCCCTCTGATCTTGTCTGACTCTTAAAAACATAACTAGAACTTTCAGTTCCCAATCAAATGAGCCCTCTCTGAATCTTATACGAGCATCCCTTCCGAAACAGCTGTCCCAATATGCCCCCCAGGCACAACTTAAAACGCCTACCCAGGGTCCTGAAGGATTATGTCGACCCCGGAGTTTATGATCTTTGAACCATTTTGAAAAAATTGGCTCTCAAAGATCTTATCGGTTGGGTTAGAGGAAAATAGGGCGTAGAAAGGGGGGCTAGTTCCCCTCGGATCTCTTTTGACTCTTAAAAATTAAACGATCACTTTCAATTTCCAATTATATCAGCCCTCTCCAAATTTTATACGAGCATCCCTTCCATAAGAACTATATATGGCCCCAGAGCATTACTTACAACGTCTGCCTCTGGGTCCTGGGGGGGGGATGTCGACCCCGGAATTTTCGTTATATGATCTCTGAACTATTTAAAAAAATGGCTAACCTAAAATTCTTATTGGAGGGGTTTCAGGAAAAAAGGGCATGGAGGGGGGTCTAGTTTCCCTCCAATATATTTTGATTATTTAAAAGTAAACTAGGACTTTCGATATCCTACCAAATGAGCCCTCTATGAAGTTTATACGAGCATTCCTTCCATAAGAACCATATATGCCCCCAGGGCGTAACTTATAACCCTTGCTCTGAAGACTGTTGGGGAGTGTCCTGCTCAAAGATATAATTTACAGAACTTTTAACTACGTTGAACGAAATCGCTATCTCAAAATTTTGATTGGATATGTCTGGGGAAATGATGGGCGTGGAAGGGGTGTTAGTTCATCACCAAAACCATAATTCATCACCAAAACCATATAGAGTGGACTTTTGAACTATTTTGAACAAAATGGCTATCTCAAAATTTTGATGATAAATTTTCTGGGGAGGGGCCTTTAGGGAAGAGGGGCTAGTTGCCCTCCAATCTTTTTGGTCACTTAAAAAAGGCACTAGTAAAGTTAATGTTTTGTTCAAATGAGTGATTAAACATCTCTCTATGATGTTTTGGTCATTCGCTAGCCTTGGTGAAAAAAAAAGAAAAAAAAGGAGACACATCAGTGCTACCCATGCAAAAAAGTGATTTTCCTTGGTGTTCAAGGTGAAGGACTGTAATTGCTCTACTAAGGATTTTCGACCATTCTGATCCCAATAGTGCACTTTTCATTTCGATCTGACGCTATTTTTAAGGGGTTTTATACTCTTTTTCGAAATCACCATAAATTTCTTTTCGCAATAAACTTTTACTTTTAAAATTAACCGAAACAATAGTTACCATTCCTGATTCAGTGTCAGACGGCAATTTCTTTTCACCAGGCAGTTTAATTAACAACGCGTTTTTCAACTTTTTGTTACTATGGGCTCTGGTTTGTTCTTTGCTATGTCACAGCTACTGCTGCAACCGTGTTTTTTTTAAACAAGATATAAATCTTTAATTCTATGCTTTAATATTGATTTAGTTTTCCTTTGTTTTTCAAAATTCAATTTAGTAGCAATTAAGAAAGTTACTCCTGGCGAGTAGCTTCGGCACAAAAGGCACTAAGTGGACAGCTTTTCATATCCTGACATAATGTGCCTTTAGAAATGCGCCTTTAGTCCTAGGGATTATTTGACTTGTCCCTAAATAGAAAAGCAGCTCATTACTTTGAAATGAATCGAAATTTCGGAAAAATATCCTTTTTTGTGTAGGTAGGATAAATGGAGAAACACCGGAGGAAAACTCCGGTGTCAGCACAGCCACCTCAGGGCCCAGGGGAAGGTATTCTAAGTTGCCCTAAAGGCATTTATGGTTCTTATGAAAGGGATGCTCATATAAGCTTCATGGAGGGCTCATTTAATTGGAAATTGAAAGTTCTAGTTCACTTTTAAAGAGTCACACACACCCTCTTTTCCCCAAATTCTTCCGATCAAAGTTTTGATATTGCCAGTTTGTTCGAAATAGTTCGACCATCAGATAGCAAAAACTTTAGGGTCAACCTATCCCCCCCCCCCTGAGTCCGGGGGAAGGGCTGTAACTTATGTCCTGGGGACATATAAGGTGTTTATAGAAGAAGTGGTCGTATAAACCTCAGAGGAAACTCAAGTGATTAGAAATTGAAAGTTCTAATTCCTTTTTTGAGAGTCAAAAGTGGTCCGATGGCAACTAGCCCCATTCTCCACCCACCCCTCTTTTCTCAGAATGTGTCCCATCGAATTTTTATGTAGCGATTTTGTTCAAAATAGACCAAACATAATATAACAAACACTCCAGGGATAAGAAAGCCTCCCAAAAATGGGGGCAAGTGTCGTAAATTATGCCCCGGAGGCATATGAGATTTTTATGGAAGGGATGGCTGTATAAACTTCGGAGGGGGCTCATTTGATTATAAATCAGGATTTGTAGTGCACTTTTTAAGAGTCAAAAGCTATCGGAGGGGAACTAGCCCCCCTTCCCCTAAGGCCCTTTTTCCCCCAAATGTATCCAATCAAAACTTTGTGATAGCCATTTTGTTCAAAAAGTTTAAAGATCAAATAACAAAACTCAGGGGTCGAGACGATCCCCCAGAACTCAAGGGGAAGTGTTGTAAATTGTGCAGTTATAGGTATATGCAGTACGAGAAGTATTTTAAGTTATTTTATGTAAGAGGTGGTCGTATAAACATCAGAGGTGGCTCATTTGATTGAAAATTGAAAGTGTCCTTTTTTTTAAGAGTCCTCAAAAGTGATCGGTTGGCATATAGCCCCTCCACTCCAACGCAAAAACCCTATTTTTCCCAAATGTATCTGATCAAAATTTTGAGATAGCCATTTTGTTTGAAATATTCCAATGATCAGATGACAAAAACTTCAGCGTTACCATAACCTAATCCCAAAACCCGGGGGAAGGGTTGTAGCTTATGCCCTGGGGGATATAATAGGTTTATAGAGTAGGTGGTCGTATAAACTTCCGAGGAGAATCAAATGATTAGAAATTGAATGTTTTAGTTCCCTTTTAAAGAGTCAAATATGATCTGATGGCAACTACCCTCCCCCCCCCCCACCAACCGTAAGGTCATAAGGCTCCAATGTTGTTATTTTTTTCCCAGATGCACCTTATTTGGAAGGGATGGTCGAATAAACTTTGAAGGGGGGCTGATTCGGTTGGAAATCAGAAGCTATAATGCCTTGTTTAAGTCAAAAGTGATCGTTAGCCCCGTACGCCTTTTGTGCCCAAATGCATCCAATATATTTTTAAAAAAAGTTCAAAGATCGGATAACAAAAACTCCGGGGTTGACACGACCCCCCTTGGCTGAGCGGCAGGCGTTAGTTATGCAAGTTATGCCCTGGGGGGTATATATGGTACTTATGAAAGGGTTGCTCGTATAAACTTCAGAGTGGGTTCATTTGATTGAAAGTGGAAAATTGTAGTTCACGTTTTAAGAGTCAGAAGAGATTGGAGATCCCCTCCCCCTATCCACACTCTTTCTCCCCAAACCCATCCTATAAAAGTTTTCAGATAATTATTTTATTGAAAATAGTTCAATTATTAGATAAAAAAAAAACTCTGGAGTCGACACAGCCTCCAGAGCCAAGTGGCAAGGGTTTTAAGTTGTTCAGGGGGCATATAAGGTTTTTATGTAAGAGTTGGTTTTTACACTTCAGAGGTAGCTCATTTGATATGAAATTGAAAGTTCTAGTTGCCTTTTTAAGAGTCAAAATTGATGAAAAGGAGTCTACCCCCCTCTTTTCCTTAAATGCACCCGATCAATTTAAGATTGCTATTTTCTTTGAAATAGTCCAGCAATCAGATAACGAAATTTCAGGGTCAATATACCCTCCAGAGTGCAGTAGAACTAAGGGTTTTAACTTGTGTCCCGGGAGCACATAAGGTTTTATGGTACAGGTGGTTAAATAAACTTTGGAAGGGAGTCGAATGATTAGAAATTCAAACTTCTATTTCTCTTTTCAAAAGTCAAAAGTGATCCTATGGCAACTACCCCCCCCCCCACCAACCCTCTTTTTCCCAAATGTATTCTATCGATTTTTTTTTTTTTTTTTAGCCATTTGGTTCAATATAGACCAAAACTCATTTAATGAAAACTCCAAGGGATAACACAACCCCCGAGAACCCGATGACAAGTGTTGTAAGTTATGCCCCCCAGGTCATATGATGTTTTTTGGATTGGATGCTAGTATAAACTTCGGAGGGGGCTCATTCCATTATAATTCGGAATATTTAGTGTCCTTTTTAAGAGCCAAAAGTGATTGGAGGACATATAGCCCCCCACCCCCGAAGGCCATTTTTGTCCCAAATGCATCCGATCAAAATTTTGAGATAGTCATTTTGTTCAAAATAGTTTAAAGATAAAATAACAAAAACTCATCGGTTGGCAAAAGTGGTGTATGTAATGCACAAAGGGCATATAATGTTTTTGTGAAAGGGGCCATATAAACTTCAGAGGTGATTAGTTGTATTGAAATTAAAATTTGTAGTTACCCTTTTAAGAGTCGAAAGTGAAAGGATCTACCCCACCCCCTCCCCTTTCAGACACGCCTTTTTCCCCAAACGTATTCAATCACAATTTTGAGTTAGCCATTTTCTTTCAAATGGTCCTATGATCAGATAACGAAAACTTTGTTGTCATCATACCCCCCCCCCCAGAGCCCAGATAAAAGTTGTAACTTATTCACAGGGGCTTCTAAGGTTTTTATGAGTAGAGATGACCCTAAAGGTCCTACGAGCACACCATATTTGGGCATAGAGTCATTAGGGAGAACACGTGGTTAATGGGGTCAATGACCTAAATTTCCAAGTGTGTCAACAACAACAACATCGACCTTGACATTCGCTGAGAGCGTGCACCTACAACATCAACAACATCGACCTTGGAACACCTGTGCTGTCGACCTCAAGTCACCTATCGTGAATCAATAATTCCCCTTAGAAACAACAAATTAATTTCCCTTTCTTGACAGATCAATCAATCAATGACATCATCTGTCAGACTTTAAAAATTTTCGCCTAGAAACATTTCTCCAGGAATAGATCCGAGTCATTAATGTCTTTGCCTCGGGAACAGTTCTACTGGTCGAACTCCAAAGGATATTAATAACCACAGACCATGGAAACAATTCTCCAAGAAACACCTTAGCGATGAATTGTTTTAGCGCGCGAAAAGGTTTCTTATTAATTTGAAATGCGTTAGTGCAGAGATGCCAATAACAAAGGAATACGCTGAATTTACGTTTAGGGATTATTTGGGCGAAATCGTTTTTAAACAGGTTATGGAATTATTTCGGCGAAACAGATAGAGACATTTTAAAAGAAGATTTTGGAAGAGATTTTAGAAGAAAATTTAATGGTGAAACTCTGTGGTCGTTATAATACACAAGTTTCATTTGAACAGTGTTGTGAGACCCTCTAACTCAACCCAAAGGGTTCCAATCCTCCTACCCAACCCTGAAGAAAGCCCCCGGTACTCAAAGGTCCCCCAAGCTCCCAAAGGGCCACCGGCGCCCCCCAAAGGCCCACCCAGACCCCCAAAGGCCATCCCCCGGCCCCACAAAGGCCCCCCGAGCTCCCAAAGGGCCACCGGCGCCCCCAAATGCCCACCCAGACCCCCAAAGGCCAACCCCGGGCCCCACAAAGGCACATCGAGCTCCCAAAGGACCACCGGTGCCCCCAAAGGCCCACCCAGACCCCCAAAGGCCATCCCCGGGCCCTACAAAGGCACATCGAGCTCCCAAAGGACCAACAGGGTCCCAAAGGCCCTCCTTCGGTCCCCAAATGTTCCCCTGGCCCACAACTGCTCCCCCCGGACCCCAAAGGCCCTCCCTGTGTCCAAAGGCCCTCCCTGTGCCCCCAAAGGCCCTCCACTGGCCCCCAAAGGTCCCCCAGGGCTCCCAAAAGACCAATCGGTCCTCAAGGATCCCCAAAGGCACTCCCCTGGTCCTCAAAGGTCCCCCGGGCTCCCAAAGGGCCATCCGGCCCCCCACGGGTCCCCCGGGCCCCCCCCAGGTCCACCTCCGGGCCACCACGGTCCCCAGGGCTCCCAAAGGCCCGCCTCCGGTCCCCCGGGCTCCCAAAAAATCAATCGGTCCACAAGGACCCCCACAGACCCACAAAGACCCACCCCCGCCCCCCAACGCCCCCCCCCGGCCCCAAAGGTCCCCCGGGCTCCCATATGACCACCCCAGCCCTCAAGGGTCCCTGGATCCCCAAACGCCCACCCCGGACCCCTCCAAAGAGCCCCCTCTCCATTTTTAACACTTTTTATGGCTTTATTATATCTTTTCAGAACAAGTTCCTTTCTTAATGTCCCTCATAAACCCATTTTCCGACTTGAAGTAGCAATCCCTTCACTCACAACTATACTTTACAGATTTTTGGATACCTCAACATCAAGAAATACTTTTCAAAGACCATTTCAGAGCAAGTTACTTTCTTAATGTCCCTCCTAAACCCATTTTCCAACTTGAAGTACTCATCCTTTTCACCCACAACTGTACTTTACAGCTTTTTGAGTACATCAACATCAAGAAATACTTTTCAAAGACCATTTCAGAGCAAGTTACTTTTTTGATGTCCCTCCTCAACCCATTTTACAACTTGAAGTAGTCATCTTTTTCACCCACAACTATACTTTACAGCTTTTTGGGTACCTCAACACCAAGAAATACTTTTCAAAGACCATTTCAGAGCAAGTTACTTTCTTAATGTCCCTCCTAAACCCATTTTCCAACTTGAATTTAGAATTGAACTTTAAATTTTTCATGTCTTTGTGAAATAAAGAACTGGAGTGGAAGATTTTTATTTTCTCTGGTGGAATTAGAATTGAATTTGTGTTCTTTGGTAAAATTCAGAAGAGAACTTGAATTTTTCTTCACTTCGTTGAGAAGATTTTAAATTGAACTAGAACTTTTTATCTTCCGTGAAAATATTCACAAGTGTGGTATTACTTTTTCTATCTTCCACCGAAAAATTTAGAATTGAACTTTAAATTTCTTTATGTCTTTGTGAAATAAGAACTTATGTGGAAGATTTTTGTTTTACTCTCGATAAATTGAAATTGAATTGTGTTCTTTGGTAAAATTCAGTAGAGAACTTGAACTTTTCTTCACTTTGTTGAGAAAATTTAAAATTGAACTGGAACTTTTTATCTTCCGTGAAAATATTCACAAGTATGGTATTACTTTTTCTATCTTTCACGGAAAAATTTAGAATTGAACTTTAAATTTCTTTATGACATTGCAAAAAAAAGAACTGAAGTGGAAGATTTTTGTTTTCTCAGGAGAAATTAGAAATGAAGTGTGTTCTTTGGTAAAATTTAGAAGAGAACTTGAACTTTTCTTCGCTTCGTTTAGAAAATTTTAAATTGAACTAGAACTTTTTATCTTCCTGGAAAATATTCACAAGTATGGTATTACTTTTTCCATCTACCACCGAAAAATTTAGAATTGAACTTTAAATTTCTTTGTTTCTATGTGAAATAAAGAACTTAAGTGGAAGATTTTTGTTTTCTCTGGAGAAATTAGAATTGAAGCGTGTTCTTTGGTAAAATTCAGAAGAGAACATGAACTTTTCTTCACTTCGTTGAGAAAATTTTTAATTGAATTAGAACTTTTTATCTTCCGGGAAAATATTCACAAGTATGGTATTAAATTTTCTATCTCCCACCGAAAAATTTAGAATTGAACTTTAAATTTCTTTATGTCTATGTGAAATAAATAACTGAAGTGGAAGATTTTTATTTGCCCTGGATAAATTAGAATTTATTTGTATTCTTTAATAAAATACAGAAGGGAACTTGAACATTTCTTCACTTCGTTGAGCAAATTTTAAATTGAACTAGAAATGTTTATTTTCAGGGAAAATATTCACTAGTGTGGTATTACTTTTTCTATCTTCAACCAAAAAATATAGAATTGAACTTTAAATTTCTTTATGTCTTTGTGAAATAAAGAACTGAAGTGGAAGATTTTTGTTTTCTCTAGAGAAATTAGAAATGAAGTGTGTTCTTTAGTAAAATTCAGAAGAGAACTTGAACTTTTCTTCGCTTCGTTGAGGAAATTGTAAATTGAACTAGAACTTTTTATCTTCCGGGAAAATTTTCACAAGTATGGTATTACTTTTTCTATCTTCCACCAAAAATTTAGAATAGAACTTTAAATTTCTTTGTGTCTTTGCTAAATAAAGAACTTAAGTGGAAGATTTTTGTTTTCTGTGGAGAAATTAGAATTGAAGCGTGTTCTTTGATAAAATTCAGAAGAGAACTTGAACTTTTCTTCACTTCGTTGAGAAAATTGTTAATTGAACTAGAACTTTTTATCTTCCGGGAAAATATTCACAAGTATGGTATTACTTTTTCTATCTTCCGCCGAAAAATTTAGAATTGAACTTTAAATTTCTTTATGTCTATGTGAAATGAAGAACTGAAGTGGAAGATTTTTTTTGTCTCTGGTGAAATTAGAATTGAAGCTTGTTCTTTGGTAAAATTCAGAAGAGAACTTGAATTTTTCTTCCCTTCGTTGAGAAAATTTTAAATTGAACTAGAACTTTTTATCTTCCGGGAAAATATTCACAAGTATGGTATTACTTTTTCTATCTTCCTCCGAAAAATTTAGAATTGAACTTTAAATTTCTTTATGTCTATGTGAAATAAAGAACTGAAGTGGAAGATTTTTGTTTTCCCTGGAGAAATTAGAATTGATTAAAAACTAATTTCTTTTTTCATTGAGAAAGTGGGTGAAAAAGATAAGTACTTCAAGTTGGAAAATTGGGTTTAGGAGGGACATTAAGAAATTAACTTACTCTGAAATGGTCTTTGAAAAGTATTTCTTCACGTTGAGGTATCCAAAATCTGTAAAGTAAAGCTGTTGGTGTAAAAGATAAGTACTTCAAGTCGGAGAATGGGTTTAGAAGGGACATTAAGAAAGTAAATTGCTCTGAAATGGTCTTTGAAAAGTATTTCTTGATGTTGAGGTATCCAAAAAGCTGTAAGGTCTAGTTGTGGGTGAAAAAGATAAGTACTTCAAGTTGGAAAATTGGGTTTAGGAGGGACATTAAGAAAGTAGCTTGCTCTGAAATGGTCTTTGAAAAGTATTTCTTGACGTTGAGGTATCCAAAAAGCTGTAAAGTATAGTTGTGGGTGAAAAAGATAAGTACTTCAATTTGGAAAATGGGTTTAGGAATGACAATAAGAAAGTAATTTGCTCTGAAACGGTCTTTGAAAAGTATTTCTTGGTGTTGAGGTATCCAAAAAGCTGTAAAGTATAGTTGTGGGTGAAAAAGATAAGTACTTCAAGTTGGAAAATCGGTTAGGAGGGACATTAAGAAAGTAACTTGCTCTGAAATGTCTTTTGAAAAGTATTTCTTGGTGTTGAGGTATCCAAAAAGCTGTAAAATATAGTTGTGGGTGAAAGAGATAAGTACTTCAAGTTGGAAAATGGGTTTAGGAGGGACATTAAGAGAGTAACTTGCTCTGAAATGGTCTTTGAAAAGTATTTCTTTGTGTTGAGCTATCGAAAAAGCTGTCAAGTATAGTTGTGGGTGAAAAAGATAAGTACTTCAAGTTGGAAAATGGGTTTAGGAGAGACACTAATAACGTAAATTGTACTTAAAGTGCGTTTGAAAATTATTTCTTTGCACTGAGGTATCCAAAAAGCAGTATAGTAGAACTCGGGTTGAAACACTTATGTAATTTAAGTTGGAAAATGGGTTGAGGAGGGACATCAGGTGTGTCACTTGCTCTGACATTGTCTTTGAAAATTATTTATTTTTTTTATATTAACCAACATTCTATGAGGTATAAGTGAGTGATTACATTATCAGTACTTCAAGGTCGAAAATGGGTGATGTAGGGACTTTTAGAATTTAACTTGCCCTGAAATGGTCTTTGAAAAGTATTTCTTGGTGTTGAGGTATCCAAAAAGCTGTAAAGTATGATTGTGGGTGAAAAAAATTAGTACTTCAAGTTGGAAAATGGGTTTAGGAGTGACATTAAGAAATTAAATTGCTCTTAATTTTTATTTTAAAAGTATTTCTTTTTTGTTGATGTATCCAAAAAGCTTTAAAGTATGGTTGTGGGTGAAATATATAAGTGCTTCAAGTTGGAAAATTGGTTTAGGAGGGACATTAAGAAAGGAACGTGCTCTGAAATGGTCTTTGGAAATTATTTCTTTGTGTTGAGGTACCCAAATCTGTAAAGTATAGTTGTGGGTGAAAAAGGTAAGTACTTCAAGTTTAAAAATGGGTTTAGGAGGGACATTAAGAAAGTAACTTGCTCTTAAATGGTATTTGAAAAGTATTTCTTGGTGTTGAGGTATCCAAAAAGCTGTAAAGTATAGTTGTAAGTGAAGGGATTGCTACTTCAAGTTGGAAAATGGTTTTAGGTGGTACACTAAGAATGGAACTTGCTCTTAAAATATACAATACCGCAATAAACAGTTTTAAAATGGGAGCGGGGGCACTTGGGATGGGTCCGGGGTGGGCGTTGGGGGATCCAGGGGCCCTTGAGGGCTGGGGTGGTCATATGGGAGCCCGGGGGACCTTAGAAGACGGGGGGGGGCCTTGGGGGGCGGGGGAGGGTCTGAGGGGGACCTTGAGGACCGATTGGTCTTTTGGGCGCCGGGGGGACCTTAGGGGACCGGGGGTGGGCCTTTGGGAGCCCAGTGGACCTTTGGGGACCGGGGGTGGACCTTTGGGGGGCCCGGGGGACTCGTGGGGGGCCGGTTGTCCCTTTGGGAGCCCGGGGGACCTTTGAGGACCAGGGGAGTGCCTTTGGGGATCCTTGAGGACCGATTGGTCTTTTGGGAGCCCTGGGGGACCTTTGGGGGCCTGTGGAGGGCCTTTGGGGGCACAGGGAGGACCTTTGGACACAGGGAGGGCCTTTGGGGTCCGGGGGGAGCAGTTGTGGGCCAGGGGAACATTTGGGGACCGATGGAGGGCCTTTGGGACCCTGTTGGTCCTTTGGGAGCTCGATGTGCCTTTGTAGGGCCCGGGGATGGCCTTTGGGGGTCTGGGTGGGCCTTTGGGGGCACCGGTGGTCCTTTGGCAGCTCGATGTGCCTTTGTAGGGCCCGGGGATGGCGTTTGGGGGTCTGGGTGGGCCTTTGGGGGCGCCGGTGGCCCTTTGGGTGCTGGGGGGGCCTTGGGGGGGCCCGGGGAGGGCCTTTGGAGGTCTGGGTGGGCCTTTGGGGGCGCCGGTGGCCCTTTGGGAGCTTGGGGGGCCTTTGAGTACCGGGGGCTTCCTTCGGGGTTGGGTAGGAGGATTGGAACCCTTTGGGTTGGGTTAGAGGGCCTCACAACACTGTTCAAATGAAACTTGTGTATTATAACGACCACAGAGTTTCACCATTAAATTCTCTTCTAAAATCTCTTCCAAAATCTTCTTTTAAAATGTCTCTATCTGTTTCGCCGAAATAATTCCATAACCTGTTTAAAAACGATTTCGCCCAAATAATCCCTAAACGTAAATTCAGCGTATTCCTTTGTAATTGTCATCTCTGCACTAACGCATTTCAAATTAATAAGAAACCTTTTCGCGCGCTAAAACAATTCATCGCTAAGATGTTTCTTGGAGAACTGTTTCCATGGTCTTTGGTTATTAATATCTTTTGGAGTTCGACCAGTAGAACTGTTCCCGAGGCAAAGACATTAATGACTTGGATCTATTCCTGGAGAAATGTTTCTATGCGAAAATTTTTAAAGTCTGACAGATGATGTCATTGATTGATTGATCTGTCAAGAAAGGGGAATTAATTTGTTGTTTCTAAGGGGAATTATTGATTCACGATAGGTGAATTGAGGTCGACAGCACAGGTGTTCCAAGGTCGATGTTGTTTATGTTGTAAGTGCACGCTCTCAGCGAATGTCAAGGTCGATGTTGTTGTTGTTGACACACTTGGAAATTTAGGTCATTGACCCCATTAACCACGTGTTCTCCCTAATGACTCTATGCCCAAATATGGTGTGCTCGTAGGACCTTTAGGGTCATCTCTACTTTTATGGAAGAAGTAAACTTCGGAGGGGACTTCAATGAACAGAATTTGAAAGTTCTAGTTTCTGTTTTAAGAGTCAAAAGTGATTTGATGGCTACTAACCCCCCATCCCCCGCTTATCTTATCACCACATGTGTCAAATCCACTTTTTGAGATTTTAATTTTGTCAAAAATAGACCAAAGAAAAACTCCCCGAGAACCCGGGGCAAGTATTGTAAATTATGCACTGGGGGTAAGGGAGTCCCGAGGGGGGAAGGGACACGTCCTCCCCTAACTTTTTTGGCATTCTGTGAAATTTTTGGTGAAGGTGAAAATTTGCAATATCGGCCGAAATTTGGCAAAATTCATGATTTCTGCAGAAAATTTGGCATAAATCAGATAGCGATTCGGTTAAATTTTAGAAGATCTCCCCTCCTCAATAAAATGACCCTCAGGACGCCCCTGCCTGGGGCCATATGAGGTTTTTATTGAAGGAATGATCGTATAAACGTCGTTGGTGGCTTATTTTGCTGGAAATTGAAAATTTATTTACTTTTTTAAGAGGCAAAAGTCTAATGTGGGGGGGGGGGGGTTTCTTTATAGGTCTTGTTATATACTAGTGGGGGGTTTTCTTTATGTCCTTCTTATATTTTATACCTAGTGTGCGGGGGAGCTTCGTGTAGCGGGGAAATCAATCAGCGGTTCAAATGGGGAGCATATATTAATGGCCATACTGAGTCGAAATCAGATTAAAAGGATTCAGATTCCTTAGGGAGCGAGTGGAGCCACAAGGACTTATTATTTTGAGAAATGCTAACATGAAGAGACAAAAAAGAAAGTAATGTATTTATTTTTACTCACATTAGCGGTACAAAGCTGTTTCAGGAATATCAAAATTTTCTATATAACACTTCACAGTCATAGACACTAGGACAATGTTATAGACTGAGGCATATACAATGCAATAGTTAGATTACTTACATTAAATTGTTCTCAAATTCTACTCGAAGATTCACTCTATACTCGTTCTAAAAACTCCTTCTAGACTGGTTCTAGGCTGACTATAGACTCCCTCTCGACTGGCGCAAAATTGCTAAGTTCTAACTATCTATCCTCTCCGATTTCGTCAGAGGTTATGTTCAGGCGTTGCTAAAAAGTATATTACATTGGTCCTATTGGTTCAGAGAGTATGTCCTATATCTCTATTGGACAGGGAAACACCAATTGGCTACTTCAATTTTGGTACGATTTATGGCTCTAAGACTTCACTTTGGAATTTTTCTCGACAAAACAAAGTTTTACATTTGTAATTTTATTGCTAACGACATGTCATTTAGTTTCCAGATGGTTTATAATTTATCACTGTGAAACTTGTTAAGGGACAATATAACTTAGTTGCATTGGAATACATAATCCTAAACTTAGTTTTCAGAACAATGCAACTAGATTACACAAAAATACTTTGTATCTCTAGTGGCTGTTTTTTTTGTATGATAAATTCTACCTTCTCTTGATAGCTTGGGAATTCAAGCTCTTAAAATTTAAACTCTATTGTTGGTTGCCTGTCATGTAACCTTTGGTCCCACTGATGTTTATTGCATTTTTTTGCGCCGCGGAAGCGGATTTATCTATTGCTATTACATTTCCTGTGGCAAAGATTTTTTACAAAGTTTGTCCAATTAAGCTACATTTATTTTGCTACTTTTTAAATTGGACGATAAAACATTACTTGATCTGTAGGTTACTTGAATTTTTAGGTTCATATTTTGGGCGATTTCATTTTACTTGAGTAACTTTAATTGAAAGTTTCGAGGTTTTGAATTTTGATCCCGTTATAAAAGGGACCGGAGGGGTACTAGCCATCCTGCCCTTGTTACCCAATTCCATCCAGTTGAATTTTTGAGATAGCCATTTTGTAAAAATAAGTCACTAGATCAGATGGCAAAAACTAGAGGGTCACCACAACCCCCTAGAGACAATGGACAAGTGTTGTATTTATATAGGGTTGGGGAGTAAGGAATATAGCGTTCTCACGTGAGGGTTTTGAAAACAGTTCATAGATCAGATAACCCCGACCCTCACCTCCACTCAAAAAACCTATGACCGATATTTTATTCCAAAACATAAGAAACCTGACCCCTGGCCTTTTTTATGGCCTGACTCCCCCCCCCCCCTCCTCCCCGTAAAAAAACTTGCTAACTATATTTTATTCCAAAACGTATTGGAGCTGACCCCTGTTCATCCATGGCCCGATACCCCTCCCTCTCCCCCGAGAAATTATCAATGATAAATCATGGGAACTGACTCCTGGCTCTCCCTCCATGGCCCCACCCCCCTCCCACGCAAAGCAAATTATTAACACTATTCTATTCCAAAAATCTCGGAAATCGGGGAATTTCACCGAAAATCTTGCTATCCGGCCCTGAGTGAAGCAAAATCTTGAGCTGGCGAGCTTTCAGCAACTAATATAATTAAATTTCAAATATTCAGTTTAATTTTATTAGTTCTTGCCAAGACTTTTAATTCATTTTGGAATAAAATATTATTTTGAAATAGGGAATTTTGAAAAACCTGAAACTTTATCAGACAAAAACGATCAGAAATAAATAAAAGAAAAAAAAACTTTTCGAAAAAGAAGTTTTCTTAAGAAAAGTTAAGGGTATATTACACTTAAGATAAGAAAAAATATAATCCTACAATAACTCAAACTCAAAACGACCAGAAATTACTATTAAAGAATAAATGAATCCCAAAACGAACAGAAATTAAATAAGCAATAGTAAAAAAAATACAACAGGTACTAATTTAAATGAATATTTAAATCTTAAGACGAGTAAAGCTTAAATTGAACATGCAAATAAAGCATAAAACGAACAAAAATATTTTGCTATTGAACTATAAATGAAACCCAAAACACACAAAAATTAAATAAACAATCATTGCAAACAAACATACAATAGGTACTAATATAAATGAATAAATAGTTCTTAAACCCATTGAAACTTAAATTGAATATGCGAATCAAGCTTGAAACGAACAAAATTTGCTATAAATAAGAGTTTGGGTTTTGCATCCTTTGCTGACAATAAAAGTCAAAAACCTGCTGCATCACTGGCGCTTTACTGAAAATGAATTACCGTAAAATCAAATTTTGAACTGATGAGCTTTCAGCAATTAATAGTATTATGTATCAAATATTCAGTTTAATTTTATTAGTTCTCTCCAAGAATGTTCAAAACAAATATGGCTTCACTACAAACAAGAGCTTTGAAGACCTATTAGTAGTGGGAAGGGTTAAGGTCCGAGGCCAACATTGTATATCCCGGCCAGAACACCACCTTATGTTACGACCATGCATATCTTTAAAGGCGAACGGCATTCCCAGTATGGGAGAGTAAAAATAACTTGTGACGTTGAATCTACTCATGTTACTGATGACTCCAAATATGGGAGATGACCTATTTTACAGAGAGGTGTTAGAATTCTGTCATTTCACAGATTACAGATTATTCATAGATTGAGTAAGTGTGAGTGTGATTGACAAGATGAATTCATTAAGAAATGAATGAATACATTTTTTATTCAGGTTGGATGAAATCGATTTTACATTTTCATAGGAAATTTACATTAAGTGAATTTTACGCGGAAATTTTAAATGTATAAGTTTGGTCGCTATAGTACACAAGTACCAAGTGGGGAGTGCAGCAAATATAAAGTATTGTTTAGTATTGGATTATACATAAAGTTGAAACTTTTAAAGTCATAGGCACCAAGAAAAGAATCTAAATACAGAAATCCCGAACAATCTAAGAAATAACGTAGTGAGGGGGTTATGGCTTTGATGACTTCCATAGTGGGTATATATTAGAGTGTACTATTGGACCTACTACAAATTCTTCTTACAAAAAGTCATGTACATTTTAGGCATTGATACGGCAGCCCTTGGACATCCATATCCCAACCACCAAGGACCCCAACCATCAAGGATCCCAGCCATCAAGGACCACAACCTCCAAGGACCCCAACCACCAAGGGCCCCATTAACATATCCCACAACTTTTTGGCCCCTGTCTCCATTTTTATAATGCTTTTATTTGAAGTTTAATTTTTTTTTAACTTTCATTATTTTTTATTAATATGGAAATTTTTTCAGCTTTTTTTACATGTCTTAAAATGACATGAAATATACTTAAAAAAAATTCATATTTAATATTTTCGAAATATTAAATGAGAATGTTATAGATATGTTAGTCGTGACTTTCACTATTAGAGAAACTATGATTGTAGTAGCACTTTTCTTCTTTTATTTTACTTAGAATTTTTTGGACAGAAAATTTTTCAACTTTTTTTAATTAGATTTTTTATTATAATTTATGCGGATGTATCATAGGTAGTCTAAATCCACTCACCAACACTACGCAACTGTCCCAGTGGTACTCTATTGCTAATCTTCGAAACTATCTAGTTTATTGTAAGTATTAAATCGGTAGTTTTCATACATTGGAAGGATAAACACCCGCATCATATTATTTAAAAAATAGTGAAGGTGAAATATTCGAAGAAATTGTGTGTACCTGATAAAATCATCGGTGTGTTGAATGCTGACAAGGAGAAATATTTGAACTATAAAACAAGTATTCTTGAGAATCTTATTGGAAATGTATGCGTGTGTTGTCATGACAGCAAGGAGCTAAATTTCTTTGGACTACCGAAACCATTTAACATTGCTGATGGTGGATATGTGAGAGTGAGATATCCAGAAATGATATCACTCAAAGAGAATGCCAACATAAAAGTAATAGTTGATGCAGACGTGCATCTTCTTGCTCATGGTCCTGGTAACACGCAACCTGTTGATGGATCCTATTACCATCATTCTGGTATTAGTATTCAAATGAAAGCAAAGGGAAAAAAGGCCATCTGGTGCAACAATGTCATAAACCATATCTTGTGTACGTGCCAAAAATGTTAACTGTGTAAAAATAGTGTTATAATAGACAGTGAAATTGCTGGTAAAATAAAAAGGGCACTGGTCAACAATATCACTAATGAATATAAAGATGAATTGATGGAAAATACAGTGCATGTGAACATTATTACTATTATTGATTTTATCCCAACAAATATAGTAAATGAAGCCACTAATAAAAAAGACGAAACGTATTTTTAACCTGTAGCTGAAACCACAGTAAAAATTACGATTGACTCAAAATGTATTAATGATTATTCTAATGGTTACGAACTAAGAGAAGACAATAGCTACACTATCAAGAGAGAACAGGATGAATTATTTTATCGAACAGATTCAAAATTTCCAAAGTTGTTCAATGATATTAATAATGTATGTAACATATTGTTATGTTAATATTTTACATACTTTATTATGTTTCCATTATTTTTAGGGTACGCTAGCTAGTCAAACGCTTAGAACATTTATTATAAAGTCGGTCATGTAAAAAAGGTATTTTCAGAGGCATAGATATTACTAGCAAGTTCATGGGGGATATATTAGAAACTGAGAAAGGTTAACAGAGCTTATTCCAAAAGTCCCGCCAAGATATATAGGCCTAGAGAGTGAGAGAGACAAAAACTCATACAAACACATAAATTCAGACATGCAAACTGACAAATATAGACACTGGGACAAGTAAACATCCGCCCAGACACACAGGCAAAGAGAGTGAGAGAGACAAAACTACATACAAATGTATAGATCAGAGGCGCCATTTCAGCCATACCTTAGGGTGGGCAAGCAATCGACATGGGCCTCGAAGCAGGCTTGTATAAAAAAATTGCCTCTAGCTTTATCCGAAAAAAAAACTGCCTTCCGTGGGAGTTACCGTAAAAATTAAGGAAATTGTCTCAATTGCTTTGCCTTTCCTTCTTTCGCTCTTATGCCATAGGTTCGGAAAAGGCCAGATATCTGAAGAAAGCGGAAACGGTATGTGCGATGTTAAAAAAAACAGCCGTTTGGGAATGTTCCATTTTTCCGAACCTATAACTTGATGAAAGCCAAACCTCTGTAGAAACTCACGCTTTGACTAAATTATATTCTGTAGCCAAATTCTTCAGCTCGCTGCTTACAGTAAATACTTTAGTCCAAGTTGGAGTCATGCTCCAGCTATGACAATGCAAAACTTTGCTTGATCAAGTATATTTACAAAATAAAAAAATACAACAAAATTTTTAAACAGATCAGTGAACACTGAAGGCAACAAGGGAAACCGTCGTGGTTTCATCTTCGCAAAGTCGTCAATAAGCTGGTTGAAATCCAAGGTTTTAACTAAATCCTTCTCTGCAAAGATCAAAAGCAGGTGACTAAGACGATCGTCTCCTGTTGTCGAGCGCAGATAGTTCTTCACTATTTCCAGTCCAGAAAACAAGCGTTCATTGCTGACTGTCGTGACAGGAAGTGTGGGAGCAATATGAAGAACTTTGATAATTTCTGAATTGGCCTCTGGAAGTGTCTGGATATTATCGATGACGTCCATGAAGTTCTTTGGCTTTGCCTCCTCCTCGAGCAAAAACTGCTTGGCCACCAGCTTGGGCCTCAAGAAGAATCTGGTCATTGTCCATTTCAGAATAAAGTTCAGAGAATTGCTTGAGAAGCCCTGCATCCATGAACTTGGTAGAGCTGGAGTCCAGCGCTTCGAGTGTACTGAGCACTGGAAGGTTATCTGTAAACCGTGTGTTGAATTCTGCAATCAGACGATCTACAGTCTCCAGGTATTCTCTTTTCAGTTCTTCTGCTAGAGTTGGAGCTCTATTGTCGGATTCAACAAAGTTTTTTCCTAACTTCGAAGTGGTCATGAATTCTTTCAGGTGTTTAATAATTTTTTGGGTTCTTCTAGGCCATCCCCTCTGACCCGCAGGGGAGGATCCGGTCGCGGGTCCATTCACGTCAGGTACTTCAATTTCAAGACCTTCAGCAAACTCTCTTGCCTTCTCCAAAAGTGATACAAATGAAGTGTCAGATCGCAGTTCAGCTATTTCCTTCCTTGTTGCTTGAATCAAGGTGCGGGACCTAGATTTTGCCAAATCAACTGTCTGAAGCTGCTCAGAAAGGGAGTTTGTCGTCCTCAGAACTATTTCCATATAGAGCAACTGGAATATAACTGTGAAAGATTCCATTTTTCTCTGGAGCCCAGCTGCTTCTGCTCGAGCTTCACTATCAGCTCCCTCGCTGACTGCAGACAGTACAGCAAGACCTCATTCATATCGGAGTCTTATCTTCGATATTGATCGATACCAGTATGACCATCTTGTCTTAGCACTCCTTTCTAATTCCAGGACTGGCAGTTGAGTAGCCTTTTGGGACTCGACAAAAAGCTGATGTCTGGTGTTGCTGTTGGAAATGAACGTGTACAGATTTTGGACTAACGAAAGAAATGAGCCCACAGTCCCAACACCTTCAACGCTGTTTGCATTGACCAAATTTAGTCTATGCGCATGGCAATGAATGTATATTGCTTGTGGCGCTTTCGCTCTCAGTCGCGCTTGAACACCAGAGAAGGGCCCACTCATCACGCTTGCTTTGTCGTAGCAATGAGCAACACAATAGTTCCAGTCGACACCAAGTTTCGCCATTGTGTCGTGAAATGAAGCTTGCTAAACTCTCAGCATCCAGGCTTTTCATATGGTAGCATCCTATTGGTCTTTCTCGTACTTTTCCCTCGTCGAAGTACCACAGAATAATGGCGAGCTGTTCTTTCTTCGAATTATCTTTTGTCTCGTCGACAAGAACGGCAAATTATTTGGCACGCTTAACTTCTTGCTCTATTGTAGACCGAAGCCTAGATCCGATAACTGAAATTAGATCGTTCTGGTATTCGTGGGGCGTATAGTGGCCGTATCGTCTTTGTAGCTTGTTGAAAAGCGTTGGAGAATACTCGGCGAGAAGATTGCAAGTTTTGACGAAATGTCATTTGTTTGCCGAAGATTCAGTCTCATCGTGGCCGCGAAAAGCTGTACCCAGTCGCCCCAGTAGGGCTGTTACTTTCAGTAAAGCCTTTACGTGTTCCCTGTTTTCATTCATTTCCTTATTCCTTCCCGTTGACAAAACAGATGCGATGGGTTGCATCTCCTTGGCTTGTATAGCTTTGAACTTCGTCCACGAAACTGCACTGTCCCTGTGGCGGTCACTTTTCGCATGCTCTTCTAGAACGCTTGAGATGTCCTTCCATCTTCTAACTCCGGTCTCGATGAAAGGCCCCGCCCCGTATCTCTATCCGCGAAGGGTTGACGTGCCGCCAAAGTGTCTGCAGCAGAAACAGAAAACCGAATTTCCCTTAACTGAGTACTCAAGCCAAGGATGCTTTCCATAATACGAAATATTAAATGACCGTCTTAGCTTGCCGTTTGCTGAAACCTGTGCAGGGTACCGTAGCAGCTGTGGTTGACATTGATGGTCGTGGGAGGATGAAGAAATATCAGTAGGACTACTTGAACGATGGTGCTCTTCATTTCGAGTCGTATCTCGTCCAGATTGTGCCTCTTGAGCAGTGACAGGCGCAGTGTCTCTTTGAGTCGTCTCGTTTTCTACTAGCTCGGTTTGACCGACTACCACGTCCTTCGAAGGGCCCAAAGTGACGGCAATGGATTGTTCGGGTGCTGAGTCAGGCACCTGAAAGATATACCCAAAGGTTAAAAGCCACTTTTATACTTTGAAGCACTATTGAACTCATTTTCAACATCTAAGCAGTTGCTTTTTTTAGTCTGCTAAGTCCAAACTGCTTAGTAGTTTCCGCTTCCGGTAAGGCAGTTCGGTAAAAATAGTGCTAGAACTCCTCCATGGTCAGACAGTTTACTGAAGTAGATCGAACTTCAGAAAAAAAACCGGAAATTTCAGCATTGCCAAAGAGGGCGTTTTTCGGATGATTATACATGCGTTGATCCTTATCTACCCGTAAAGACAATAATAGAAACTTTGGGCTTAATGCAATAGCAACCCAAATCGCAAAAAGCCTTTATAGTAGTCCTTGAATGAATGATTCGTGTGTCAGGACAGATCGCAAATAAGCTAAAGGCGCGTTCGATTTGCTGTAGTTTCAGTTACGTCCTTCTCCGTTGTGGGCTTATTTACATTTTTTCTGCGACGTTCTCCCATTTAGCCTGAAGAACTACTGATAATGTGACCGCCAAACAGGTTCATAATTTTGGACCAAATGGCGAA
The DNA here is from genome assembly GCF_049724085.1 of Artemia sp. Qi Xiang Cuo. Taxonomy (NCBI): domain Eukaryota; kingdom Metazoa; phylum Arthropoda; class Branchiopoda; order Anostraca; family Artemiidae; genus Artemia; species Artemia sp. Qi Xiang Cuo. The sequence goes on from NC_142794.1 coordinate 51,558,795, forward strand.
ACGTGAAGCGTGACTACAGCAAATCGAATGCGGCTTCATATCACCAGTCGGCATTGTAGCAAATCGAATGCTATAAGCACTGCCAAACTGTGTGGTTCCATCAATAAAAAAAAAGAAAGAAAAGAAAAAAAAACAATAATCTTTGGCTTATGCCCCACAACCCATGTAGCATTGTTATCCATAAAATTAACAGCACTGCCAAACTGTGTGGTTCAATCAATAAAAAAAAGAAAGAAAAGAAAAAAAACGACAATCTTTGGCTTATGCCCCTCGACCCATGTAGCATTGTTATCCATAAAATTAACAAGCGCTTTGCAGAAGAAAAAAGAACAAAACAAAACAAAATACGGGTAATCTTAATCAAACAGTTCGTGGTAACGAACTGTAAGTAAGGAGCGACCCGGCTCAATGGTAACCGAAACTCTAGAAAACGGGTTTTTGATACCAATAGATGCATCAAAAGAATCAGATTTCAATGCTGATTTCAGATATATAACTTTCCTCAAGTTCAGTGCTACCCATCAAAAGTTACGCGTCTGAGAAAGTTTGGCTGATTTTCAAAAAAGGGGGAAAGACCCCCTAAAAGTTATAGAACCTTAATGAAAGTCACACCATCACATTCAGCATACCAGAGAACTCAACTGTAGAAATTTCAAGCTCCTTTATACAAAAATGTAGAGTTTTGCTATTTTTGCCAGAAGAAAGGTCTCGGATGCATGTGTATTTAATTTTTTCCCAGGGGTGATCGTATTGACCCAGTGGTCCTAGAACATTGTGAGAGGGCTCATTGGAATGGAAATTAAAAGTTCTAGTGCTCTTTTTAAGTGACCAAAAAAATGGAGGGCAACTAGGCCCCCTCCCACGCTCATTTTTTTTCCAAAGTCACCTGATCAAACTTTTGAGATAGCAATTTTGTTCAGCATGATCGAAAATATGATAACTATGTCTTTTAGGATGACTTAATCCCCCGAAGGCCCCGGGGGGGGGCTAAAAGTTATGAAAGTTACCCAATGTTAATATATAGTATTGGTTATTGGGAAGTATACAGAAGTTTTCAGGAGGTTTTTTTTGTGGTAGTGGGGGGTATGGGTGGGACGGGGGTTATGTTGGAGGATCTGTTCACGAAGGAAGTTTTCATGGGGGAAGGGAAATTGCCATGAAGGGGGAGCCGGACTTGTCAGCATTATTTATTGGTTATTGGGGAGTATACAGACATTTTCAGGAAGGATTTTTTCTGGAGGGGGGGGGCTGGAGGAGGGGTTTACTTGGGATAATCTTTCCGTGGAGGATGTTTCTTCGGGGTAAGGAACATTGCTATGAAGGGGTTGCCGGATTTCCAAGCATTATTTAAAAAACGATCAGAAATTAAATATAAAAAAACAAAGTTTTTTCATCTGAAAGTAAGAAGCAACATTAGAACTTAAAATTAACAGAAATTATTACGTATATGAGGGGATTCTCCCCCAAGTCAATACCTTGCTCTTTACGCTACAGTTTTTTTTAGTGCTTTCAAAAGAGGTATCTATTCTAATTAAACGGCCTTTGTGATTCAGGCAGGGGTGGCTCGAAGCACTCAGGCCAGGGAGGTGAGAGCCCTCATTTAAACGACTTGTAGATCACATTCTACGACTCGTCATTACCTACAAATTTCATAGACAATAGTATTTTATCATTTATACTTATCTACGGGAAGAAAGAAGGACAAAAACGGAAAACTACATGCGCAAATACACAACTAAGAAAAGCTGAAATCTGGATTCGCCTCTTCCTCAAAATGGACCAACGCTGAACAATCTTATTTAAGTCTACACCATCGTTGAGGTTGTTGTCACTCTCCAACAACATGAGGGAATCCAGTCGAGAATCAAGCATGGCAGTTCTCAGCCAATTCTTTACAAACTTGAGTTTGCTGAATGTTCTTTCGGCAGCTGCAACTGCAACATGTGCAATCAATGCCAATTTGCAGAGACGACTGGTTTGCTTAAGCTGACGGTTCCGGCGATATCCTTCACCAAGGACTTCTCTGAAGCAAGCAGCGTCTTGGCAAAACTGGAACAAAACTTCAAGCTCTACTTGAAGAGCAGTAGCGTCTGGAGCTCTTTCCTGGTTTGGGAAAAACTTTGTTGCTTGCTCAATATCTGCAACTGAGATACTTTTGTTCAAAGGAGGCTGGAGTAAGGTGCAAAATGGCAGAAAATCGGCAAGGCAAGCTCTGAGATTATCTCCCATCATTGTAGTCAACTTGTCTAGCAAGATTCTGAAATGTTGTCTATAAAACTGATGCTTTTAGGTATCGGCTTGACTTTGAGCTTGGCTGTCATAACGAGATGGTCCAAGTCTCCGACGATGGTGTCTGATGAAATCAGCCTCTGGGTCCGCTTCCATCCTTTTGGCAAACTCTGGTGCACTGTCAATTAAACTCTTCATTTCCTCACAATATATTCTTTCAAAAAGCTTCTTCGTAGCGTCTAGCATCTCAATTGCGTCGATGATGTTCATCTCCTCTTCTTCAAGCTTTTCTGTTGCAATCCTGGCCTTGTACATGATATTTTTCATGAACATGAGGCAGGCGATAAAATCGAATTTGAGAATCCTCTTCAGGAGGCCACTGGCTTGTGCTTTCGTCTTCGTATCGGCGTTCTCCATCTGTTTTATTTCGTCAAGGGCTGTGACTATTGCTTCAAACGAAGTAACCACTGCTTGTATGGTTTCAGCCCTTGCGGTCCACCGGGTCCGTGATAAGTTTCGGAGATTAAGGCTGTTTTCAATCGAAGAGTTTTTCTTTATGGGCGGCAAAATGCTTTGTAAATGAAGAGATGAACACATACATTTCTTTCGAGGATATTGAAAAGCTCAGCTATCAAGAGAAATGAATTGCAACTATGCTCTATCACGGTGTTTAGTCTGTGGGCCTGGCAGGGTATATAAGGCACACGGCGACTGAGAAGTTTCGATACTTTCTGCTGGGCTCCATTAAACTGACCAGACATTGCACTTGCATAGTCATATGACTGAAAAGCTAGTTTATCCAGCGGAATTCCTCTCCTTGTCAGTGTTCCTATTATACTTTCTGCCATACCCTGACCAGTTTTGTCATTTGCCTCGCTAACATCTAATAGTCTCTCTCTAGGCATCCCTTCCGAGCTGATGGTGCGGATTACGACTGCAAGCTTATCAGAATGTGAAGCATCGAGTGGCGTATCCGCCATCACAGAATAAAATTCTGAATCCAGGACTTCGTCAAGGAACTTCCCTGATTTCTGCTGAAAGCAATTCAATAAACTCGTTCTGGGACATTTTGTGTAGATAGGTAACTTTGTATGGTCTATACCGAGAATCATTTAACCAAGCTTCAAGAGCAGGCACATATTTTGCTAGAAGTTGAACAAATTGAACAAAGTTGCCGTCTTATTCTTCCGTCCTTCTAAATGCAATGCCTTGTCTTGCTAGGGTTCTTGCAACGTCCAAAAGAATTGTCACAATTTTCCTGTTTGTCTCTTCATCTTTTGCTTGTTGCAAAAGCTTAGCTCGAGTTCTTTTAACGAGTAGGAAATCAACATGACCATTACTGTTGACGAAGTGACAATGATCCGACAAACCTGCTTTGTGTGACACGGAAGAGGTCACACAAAGCCAGTTTTCCTTTCTTTGCTTTTCCTTGGCTCTTCATTTTGTGCCATTGCCACACACCGTCTTCCACCCAAGCGTTTTCGGACTGGTCTCGCCCCGGACCACTATAAGCGAGCAAACGAAGTAGAAGGCAGCATCTTTCTCGATACTGTACTCTAAGAACTGGTAATCTTCATACCAGCCGGGGTGAAAACGACACTGTTTCTTTTTTTATATTGACGGATCAGCTGAGAACACACTCAGCTTTGGCTGATTAGGACCACATGAAATCAGGCATTTCCTTTGGTTTTTGCTAGAGATTGGCTTCCTTATTCCAGGATCCTTGTGAACTACACTTTCGGAATCGTCACTGTGATTTTCGACAACAACTCCACTAGTTGCCGAAAAGTTAAGAAGTTCTTCAGTGCAATCGACTGTTAGTTCCTTGCACAGCTCAAACACAGAAGATGATGTAGATTGTATTTCCACCAAGATATCTCTTGCATTCAACGCAGAATGTTCCCGCCGGACAAGTGGGAACATTCTGGACATTTATTTAGTGGGAATAAATGATATTTTTTTTCCTGCCGGACAAGTAGTTCGTACGGAATTGCTAAAATCGGGAATTCAGTAAAAGTTAAAGATTTTTCTGAATTTGATTGTCGACTGGAGATCATATTTTAGGCGTAAACATGGCTGCTGAATCCATATCTGAACTTGGTCTTCTCAGCGGAATAGCCGTTTGGTCGTAATCGTTCGAAAACCCCACTTCGGTATCATTTTTTTTTTACATTTTCAAGCGGTTGATTAGGGATAAATGCTAACATGCTTACGGGTCTGGCGAAGACCGGAAATCTACAAACCCGATTGTCTGGACCAAGAAGTCCAATAAATATTCCATTTTTGGGATCCCATTGAAATCTTTGTTCTTGTTTTTACTTCGACAATGCGTCTATTTTTTATTTTTATTTTTAAATCCCACCTCCTCTCCTCTCAGTGACAACAAATTTACTTTAAGCAACAAATCTAATTCTTAACTTTTATGCGTCACCTACACTTTTTTAAATATCAATTAGCAGCCGAACTGGACACACAATAAGTCACCACACACTATCTAAAACTTTTCCATTATAAAAAAACTTGCCTTAACCGTAGAAAAGGGTGTCGCTCCCCCACAGGAAACTCTTCTTACGGTGGCTATCCCTTACCAACTCGTAAAACTTTTCGAAATAGCGACTCGTCATGTCCCCCCCCCCAAAAAAAAGGAACTAAAACAAACTATTAAATTTAATAAAAATAACAAAACCTAAAGAAAGATTTATATCATTATAACTTTCTTAAAAACAATAAACCACAATAATATATACGCAAAAACAAAAAAAAAAAATCGAAGAAAGTTACAAAGATAATACTTTTTAAATTTACCTTTTCTTCTTTTCACTTTAACTACAAATTCGGCTGCTATTTAACGACAATGCACCTTAAGACCTAGGCAAATTTATGTTTGGGGACGTTTCGCCATGGGGGCGTTTGCCAAGAGGAAATTATGTTATGGGGACATCTCCACAGAAAGTTTCGCAGACAAGCCGAGTTTGTAACTATGTTTCACTAAAAGTCGTAGCCAAAAACTTACCTCCCGACTTGAATGAGCTATTCCAGAGTCTTCAGAACCACCCCTGCCCTGGGAAACAAATTCTGGGTAAATGGCCAAATCTTCCTTGTCCTTTTCAAGCGCTGTATCCACCTCAACCTCAGACTTGTTTTGTAATCGAGCTTTTTTCACTGTCCTAGATACACTTGCTTCAAAGGGGTTTCGCGGGACTCCTGTCATTTGAATTCTGATTGCTTTTCCATTGTGTTTAGAAATTTCATGCCTTCTTTTCCACTTTTAGTCAAAGTTTGACCCACAGTCCATGCACGTAACCTTGTCTCTCACTTTCGGTTTATTCATGTTATCCAGTCAGACTTCACTTTAACAACTAGCCTACAATAATGTTGACAGGCTAAATCTGAACGACCTATCTGAGACAAACACAAATTATATGCGAGTAAGAACAGGTTTTGAAACAAAGTGAGGTGCTGCCAGTTCAGTCCCTTTGGGACACAAATTATATGGGAGTAAGAACAGGTTTTGAAACAAAGCCAGTTGCTGCCAGTCCAGTCCCTTTGGGAATCATTTCACCAGAGACCTAACGGGGTTATTAAACCTGTTTTAATTTAACCGACGTTTTCTTTGAGTTAAAGTATTCCCCGGTGGAAGAAAAACGACTCGGACTGTCAGTGACTGAGATGAGCGCCCGGGACCTGGATGAGGCCAAAATAAACGACTGATACAACTTAGCAAGAGGTAGGGGGGTGTATCACCCCCTCACCCCCCACTCCTCCTTCGAGCCACCCCTGGATTCAGGGGTTTGTGAATTATTTTTTTACTTTTAACGTAAAGAGCGTGGTATTGACTAAGGGGAGAACCCCCTTATATACGTAATAACATATACGTAATAAAAAAACAAGCGATACGGCTCAATAGTAATCGAAACGTTTAAAAACGGAATTTTGATGTTAATAAATGTATTAAAACAATGGGTTTATAATGCTGATTCTAAATATATAAATTTTATTAAGTTTTGTATTACTCATCAAAGGCTACGAGTCTGAGAAAATTTACCCGGTTTTTTAGAGGGGGGAAACATCCCCTACAAGTGAAAGAATTTTAATGAAAATCACACTGTCAGATTCAGCGTATCAGAAAACCCTAGTACATAGGTTTCAAGCTCATCTGCAAAAATCTGCAACTTTGTATTTTTTGCCAGAAGAAAAATATACAAAAATAGAAGTTATAACCAAATTTAGAGACATCCATTTAGCAAAAGAATAGTAAAATTTTTAAGCAAATGTTTTACTTATTCAATAACGGTGAACCAAAATTAAAGCTGCATTAACTAAAAAACGATCAGAAATTAAATAAAAAAAAGTTTTTTAAACTGAAAGTAAGGAGGGACATTAAAACTTAAAACGAACAGAAATTATTCCGTATATGAAAGGGGCTGTCCCCTCCTCAACGCCTCGCTCTTTACGCTAAAGTTTGACTCTGTCTCACAACTTTATTTTTAAAACAATAAAAAACTTTAGCGTAAAGAGAGAAGCGTTGAGGAGGGGACAGCCCCTTTCATATACGGAATAATTTCTGTTCGTTTTAAGTTTTAATGTCGCTCCTTACTTTCAGTTCAAAAAACTAGTTTTTGTATTTAATTTATTGGAAACCAGGTCTACTGCATATCCAGTATTATTTTGTATTTATTATTTTTCAGTAAAAGGCTAGTTAATTTTAAAGATAACTATACTGCATTGGTTTGGGGGTTATAATTTTTCTTTTATTAAAGAAAAATTAAATGACAGAAAAAAAGGACAGATCTAAGAAGAAAACTAGAAAGTAAAAGAGGCTACCTAACTTCTAAATTAGCTTTTTTACAACAGTAAAAAAGAAATAGCTTTTTTACCGCCATAGGGAGTTCCCAAAGGGACCAAGCTGGTCAACTGATAATTCCTTTGAGGTGATTTTTGGCGTTTTCCTAGCAAGTATGCTGGAACATTTTGAGGGACTGTCCTTTCCTGAACTTGAAGAAGAAAATATACTCCGATTAATAGAAAAAAAATAAAAAATAGGCTTTCTGATGATATATGTTTCATTAAAACTGAACATTTATATCTCCGGGATAAACCGCGAGAAGTTATATGGTTTTTCTAAGATTTCCGGGAAAGTAGGTGTCGGCTTTTAGTTTTGTGTGAATTATTCGTATCTCTTATCCAAGCTCTACAAGTCAGGGCAAGACTGCCCAATCAATTCTAAATAGTTTGGCGAGACAAACTAAAAAAGTCTATAATGGGCGAGATAGGGTGAACATTTAAGGTACCACATCCCCTAAACACTATATAAACTACCCATTGCGGCTCAGAATAGTAACTTTGGTTCACCAGATCGCGAAAAAAAAGAAAAGACTTAATAAAACACAAATACTGTAGGTCACTTACTTGCCGAGCCGGTTCACTTGGCTTTTGCGTCTTAATCCATCTGTTCAGAGAAACTTGCTTTTCTGCTTCTTTCTCCTTCTTTAATGTTGCCAATTTAAGCTTTTGAGCTCCTGACAAACTCATGAATTCTCAATGGCTCTTCAGCTGCTGATATTAGATAGTAAACTGGCGAACTGGGCGAATAATACTTGGGTTATATATGGATGGTCTTACGGTTTTTAACAAATTCATTCATTTAAACTGATCTTTATAATTTACCGAATTTCCTTTTTGCCGCTCCCGACAAAGATTCCGCTCCCAATAAAGATTCCGCTCCCGACAAAGATGCCGCTTCTAAAAACAATTGCACCCTTCCATTCTATAAGACATTATAGGATTACAATTCAACGGAATCAAAACCAAAATACTTGGCCGGCACGAAAACTTAAGCCTCTAAAAATAAGTAGAAAGTAAGTAGATATGTAGATTTAATATTTGGAAGTAGAATAGTCCAAAAATAAGTATTCTTCTACCAAAATAAGTAGAAGTGGAAACACTGCTCATGATAGCACATAAGAGTAGAGATGACCCTATAACTCCTACGAGTACACCAAATTTGGGCATAGAGTCATTAAGGAGAACACGTGGTTAATGGGGTCAATGACCTAAATTTCCAAGTACTGTCAATCATTAATCAAATTGTTTCCAGGCGAAGTTTAATAATATCTGACCGGTGATGTCATTGATTGATTGATCTGTCAAGAAATGGGAAAATAATTTAATTTTTCTAAAGGGAATTATTGATTTAAGAAAGGGTAATTAATTTTTTGTTTCTAAGGAGAAGGTGGGGAAGAGATATATTGATTACATAATCGGTAGAACCCTATCAGAAGGTCATGACGGGAATCCAGACATGGACTTAGAAAGACGTAATCGAGTATGAAAATGGATTTCTGAGAAATTGATTGCGTAATCGAGAGGAAAATGGATTTCTGAGATATTTATTAAATAATCAGTAGAACCCTATCATAAGGTCTTGTCGTGAGTCAATACATGGGCTTATAATGACGTAATCGACTAGAAAAATGGATTTCTGAGAAATTGATTACATAATCAGAAGAACCCTATCAGAAGGTCATGACGGGAGTCCATACATGGGCATAGAATGACGTAATCGACTAGTAAAATGGATTTCTGAGAAATTGATTACATAATCAGTAGAAACCTATCAGAAGGTAATGACGGGAGTCCATACATGGGAATAGAATTACGTAATCGACTAGGACAAATGGATTTCTGAGAAATTGATTACATAATCTGTAGAACCCTATCAGAAGGTCATGACGGGAGTCCATACATGGGCATAGAATGACGTAATCGACTAGAAAAATGGATTTCTGAGAAATTGTTTACAAAATAAGAAGAACCCTATCAGAAGGTCATGACGGGAGTCCATACATGGGCATAGAATGACGTAATCGACTAGGAAAATGGATTTCTGAGAAATTGATTACATAGTCAGTAGAACCCTATCAGAAGGTCATGACGGGAGTCCATACATGGGCTTAGAATGACGTAATCGACTAGGGAAATGGATTTCTGATAAATTGAGTACATATTCAGTAGAACCCTTATCAGAAGGTCATGACGGGGGTCCATACATGGGCATGGTCTGACGTAATCGACTAGGAAAATGGATTTCTGAGAAATTGATTACATAATCAGTAGAACCCTATCAGAAGGTCATGACGGGAGTCCATACATGGACATAGAATGACGTAATCGACTAGGAAAATGGATTTCCGAGAACTTGATTGCGTAATCGAGGGGGAAATGGATTTCGGAGAAATTGATTACATAATCAGTAGAACCCTATCAGGAGGTCATGACGGGGGTCCATACATGGACATAGAATGACGTAATCGACTAGGAAAATGGATTTATGAGAAATTGATTACATAATCAGTAGAACCCTATCAGAAGGTCATGACGGGAGTCCATACATGGGCATAGAATGACGTAATCGACTAAGACGAGCAAGTTAATCTGTTAATGTCCATCCTAAACCTTTTTTCCAACTTGTAGTACATATCTTTTTCACCACAACTAGACATTACAGATTTTTGTATATCTCAGCACCAAGAAATACTTTTCAAAAGACATTTCAGAGCATGTTCCGATCTTAATGTCCTTCCTAAACCCATTCTCCGACTTGAAGTACTTATCTTTTTCACCCACAACAATACTTTACAGCTTTTTGGATACCTCAACACCAAGAAATACCTTTCAAAGACCATTTCAGAGCAAGTTACTTTCTTAATGTACCTACTAACCCCATTTTGCTAATGGAAGTACTTATATTTTTCATCCCACAACTATAATTTACAGCTTTTTGAGTGTCACAACACCAAAAAATAATTTTCAAGTACCATTTTATAACAGGTTACATTATTAATGTTCCTTATAAACCCATTTTTCAACTTGAAGTAGTTATCTTTTTCACACACAACTGTAGTTTACAGCATTTTGGTTACTTCAACACCAAGAAATACTTTTCAAAGACCATCTCAGAGCAAGTTACTTTCGTAATGTCCCTCCAAAACCCAATTTCTAGCTTGAAGTACTTATAGTTTTAACCCACAACTATAATTTAAAGCTTTTTGAGTTTCCAAGCACCAAGAAAAACTATTCAAAGACCATATCGTAGACAGTTACTTTCTTAATGTTCACTCCTAAACCCATTTTCCAACAAGAAGTACATATCGTTTTCACAAGCAACTTTAATTTACAGCTTTTTGAGTGTCCCAACACCAAGAAATACCTTTCAAAGATCATTTCAGAGCAAGTTACTTTCTTAATGTCCCTCCTAAACCCATTTTCCAACTTGAAGTACTTATCTTTTTCACCCACAACTATACTTTACAGCTTTTTGAATGTCCCAACACAAAGAAATACTTTTCAAAGATCATTTCAAAGCAAGTTACTTTCTTAATGTCCCTTCTAAACCCATTTTCCAACTTGAAGTACTTATCTTTTTCACCCACAACTATACTTTACAGCTTTTTGAGTGTCCCAACACCAATAAATACCTTTCAAAGACCATTTCAGAGCAAGTTACTTTCTTAATGCACCTCCTAAACCCATTTTGCAACTTGAAGTACTTATCTTTTTCAACCACAACTATACTTTACAGCTTTTTGGTTAACACAACACCAAGAAATACCTTTCAAGGACCATTTCAGAGCAAGTTACTTTGTTAATGTTCCTCGTAAACCAATTTTGCACCTTGAAGTACTTATCTTTTTCACTCACAACTATACTTTACAGCTTTTTGGATACCTCAACACCAAGAAATACCTTTCAAAGACCATTTCAGAGCAAGTTACTTTCTTAATGTCACTCCTAAACCCATTTTCCAACTTGAAGTACTTATCTTTTTCACCCACAACTATTCTTTGCAGCTTTTTGAATACCTCAACACCAAGAAATACTTTTCAAAGACTTTTTCAGAGCAAGTTACTTTCTTTATTTTCCTCCTAAACCCATTTTCCAACTTGAAGTACTTATCTTTTTCACTCGCAACAATACTTTACAGCTTTTTTGAGTGCCCCAACACCAAGAAATACTTTTCAAAGACCATTTCAGAGCAAGTTACTTTCTTAATGCCCATCCTAAACCCATTTTCCAACTTGAAGTACTTATCTTTTTCACCCACAACAATACTTTACAGCTTTTTGAGTGTCCCAACACCAAGAAATACCTTTCAAAGACCATTTCAGAGCAAGTTACTTTCTTAATTTCACTCCTAAACCCATTTTCCAACTTGAAGTACTTATCTTTTTCACCCGCAACAATACTTTACAGCTTTTTTGAGTGCCCCAACACCAAGAAATACTTTTCAAAGACCATTTCAGAGCAAGTTACTTTCTTAATGTCCCGCATCAGCCAATTTTTCAACTTGAAGTACATATATTTTTCACACACAGCTATACTTTATACCTTTTTCGATGCCTAAACACCAAGAAATACTTTTCAAAGACCATTTCAGAGAAAGTTCAATTCTCAATGTCAAGAATCAACTCATAGTTCAACTTGAATTACTTATAGATTTCACCCACAACTATACTTTACAGCTTTTTGGTTGCCTCAACACCAAGAAATACATTTCAAAGACCATTTCAGAGCAATTTTCTTTGATACTTGTAATCCGAAATCCATTTTCCAACGTGAATTACTCATCCATTTCCACGAAATCTCTACTTTAAAACTTTTTGGTTGCCCCAACGCTAGGAAATTTTTTTGAAGGATAAGTTCAAAGCACGATACATTCTTATTGCTACTAATAAACCCATTTTGCAACTTGAAGTACTTATCTTGTTCAACCACAATTGTACTTTACAGCTTTTTTGATATCTCAACACAAAGAAATACTTTTCAAAGACCATTTCAGAGCAAGTTACTTTCTTAATATCCCGCATCAAACCATTTTACATCTAGATGTTCATTCCTTTTTTACCTTACACCCGCCTGCGATGCTTTTTGGAAACCACAACTCAGAAATATTCTATACGTAGAACATTTAAGTGATTGTTCCTTTCTTAATGTTCCTCCCCCACCAATTTTCCAACTTAAAGGACTTAAATTTGTTACCCACAACTTATCTTTTCATACTTTTTTTAATCACAAATCCAAGAAATACTTTATAAGTACCATTTCAGAGAAGGTTACTTTCTACATTTCCCTCGTCACAAAATTTTCAAACTTACAGAACTTATCTTTTTCATACTAAAATATACTCTACAGCTTTTTGGATACCTCAACACCAAGAAATACTTTTCAAATACCATTTCAGAGCAATTTACTTTCTTAATGTCCCTTCTAAACCCATTTTGCAACTTGCATTAAAGATCAGTTATACCCAAAGCTATACTACACAGATTTTTGAATACCTGAACAAAAAGAAATGCTTATTAAAGAACATTTAAGAGCAATTTACTTTCTAACTGTCCCTCCTAAACCTAGATTCAAACTATAAGTGCAGATAAATTTAACCCGCAACTATACTTTACAGCTTTTTGAATACCTCAACACCAAGAAATACTTTTCAAGGACCATTTCAGAGCAAGTTACATTCTTAATGTCCCTCCTAAACCCATTTTACGATTTGAAGTATTTATCTCTTATATCCACAACTATAATCTTCATACTTTTTGTTGCTTCACCACCAATAAATACTTTTCAATGACGCCTTTAGAGCATGTACTTTTCTGAATGTCCCTCCTAAACCCATTCTCCGACTTGAAGTACTTATCTTTTTCACTCTAAACTATAATCTACAGCTTTTGATACTCAACACCAAGAAATACCTTCAAAGACCATTTTAGAGCAAGTTACTATCTTTGTCCAAATAATATAACACATTTTCCAACTTCGGTTCAGATCTTTTCATCACAGCTGGACTGTAAAACTTTATGAATAACTCGTTACCAAGAAATATTTCTCAACAGACCAGTGAAGAAAAGTTACTTAATGTTCTCTTCTGAACCCATTTACCAACTAGAAGCACTTATCTTTTCACCCATAGCTATACTTTACAGCTCTCAGATGATCCAACACCAAGAAATACTTTTCAATGGCATTTCAGAACAAGTTCTTAATTTCA
>NC_142794.1:51572573-51698495 GCF_049724085.1 Artemia sp. Qi Xiang Cuo
TCCAAAAATCCTTTCCGACAAAAACCTGTTCATATAGAAAAAACCTCAAATGCCCAAATTTGTTATTCAATTCAGCTTTAATGACTCGCCTGTGTAATTATAAGCAGCTCATTATCATGCAAGAATTTAAACCAGAAACTGCCCAAGGTAACAATTAAAAGTTTTTTTTTTTTAAGAAACACAATATTCAATGTATTTCCTTCCAGTGTTTGGACAACAAAGTAAAGTAGATATGTAGTGATACAGCAACTATGATCCAATAGGCAGTAGCCAGATTGATTGAGGGGAGGGGGGATAATTGATTTTACCGTCTGGTCGGTGAGGCTAATCCTCTTTAATTAGTTTTACATCATAATTATTTAAAAAACTTTTTTTTCAAAAAATCTTTTTCAAAGAAGAGTAAAGAGCTACATTAAACCAAAAATGAGTAGAAATGAAAGCAAATTATTTTCCAAGCGTAAAACTACCACAAATCACCATCAATATATGAATGAAACCCATAACCAACAGAATTTACAATAGATAACCGAATCAGACTCAGAACGAGAAGAAACTAAGGGAAGTAAGGCTGCCACCTTCTCCCCATACCTTATGAAGACCAGAAGATAACTTGCACTTTACTGAAAACAATACTTATTTCGAGCTGAATTTTTCTATTGCTTATAATAGTGAAAAAAAACAGTCATAACCAAGATTACTGACAACACAGCAAATGAATGTGGATTGACTATTTAATATGCATATACTGATAATTTTTCCTTAAAGTCTTAATAATTTTGGATTCATTACAATTAAAAAAGTGAAAACATTTAAAATTCATTTTGTTTAGTTATAAAATTAATCTATGTTAGTTTTTTATTAATAGTATTTTTCATTTGGAAAGAAAACTATATTTTAAATGTTTTAGGGTTTTTTCTCTATAAAAATCTACAATTTGGCTTACTATTTGTATGATGAAGAAATTTTTTATAAGTGTTAATAGCATACATCCTTTTAAAAATCTGGATACAGATAGTATTGTTTAATTTAGTTTTACACATCCTCAAGGTTTCCTGAAAAATAAAACTAATAATATTTCCAAAACATTGTATCTATGCACTTATTTTGACAACCTGGAGTGCACTGCTGAAGCTAGGGATATTACAGTGACACTTTCAGGAAATGTTGAAGAGGATAAAGAACTAAATTGAAACACGTTATGTGGATACACGTCAGTTATGATAAGGCCGTAACAGCTATATCTCAGGAACATCTTAGAGTATTAAGTTGAAACTTTCAGTGCATGTTAGGGGGGATGTTGAACCAACCAAAAGTTACTATATGTATACTACCCAAGTATTTCTACTATTACGACTAACCCTACTATTAAGGATAAGGGTATAAAAGAGAAATTTTCAGAAAATGTTGGTGGGTATGTTAAATTAAACTGAAACACTGTATGTATGCAGGCCGTCGAATGACCGTATCACCATTATATAAAGAGCGGCTTAGAGCATTAGGTTGGAAGTTTCAGAACATGCTAAGGGGTATGTTGGAAACTAGTATACTAGCAGTAGTCATCATAGTAATACTTGTAGCAGTAACAGTCACAGTAGTAGTAGTAGTTGTAGTAGCAGTACTAGTAGTAACGTTAGTAGTTCTGGCAGTATTTAACCTACATTTTGAATTTTGCCTAGTTCAACATGCCCCCTAACATGTCATGAAAGTTTCAACTTAATACCCTAGACAATTCGTGGGAAACTGCTGATACGCCCTTTCTGCAATCTGCATGTACAGAGTTTGTTATTAACTTCCCCCTAAACATTCCCTGAAACTTCCTACCCTTAACCTCAGTAGTAGTAGTCGTAGTAGTAATAGTCATAGTAGCAGCATAAGTAATAGTAGCAGAATGCACAGAGTGACTTTTGATTAATTCGAAGTCCCTCCTAACACGCCATGAGAATTTCAACCTAATACTCTAAGCTATTTCTGAGAAATCGCCCATGCATCCTTTTGGCAACATGAATGCACACATTGTGTTTTGATTTACTTCAACACCCCCTAAATGCTCCCTGAAAGTTTCACCTTAATACCCTTATCTTCAGTAGAAGTTGCAGTCGTAATGGTAGCAATAGTGATTTTCGGGGAAATCTCTAAAAAATTTGGGGATAGTGGAAACACTAAACAGAACGCAACTTATGAGCCAAAAGAAATGAAAGAAAGAGGTGATACCGAACCCTCAGCTTCCATTCTTGGGAGACATCTGAGAGTTTATAAGTGGCCACGGAATTCCTGTGTCGTTCAATCACTTTCCTGTGAAAAGGCAGCGCGGCGGCGGATTGCAACAGGCACTTTGACGATAAATCAAGCAGTCCAGTTTTTTGTTAAGAAAAAAAAAATCACTCAGTGATAATTTATTGCGCCCCCTGGCATTGTGCGCCCCTAGGCTCAGGCCTAATGGGCCTATTGGTAAATCCTAGCCTGAGCAGTGGTAGTTGTATTAGTAGTAGCGTGTACATGTTGCCTTTTATTCAATTATTCTTCCCCTTTAAGTATTCCTTGGAAGTTCTAACTTAATGCTCAAATCCTTTCCTCAGAAACACCGTTTCGACAATCTGCATGCACATAATATACTACTACTACTATTAATACTAATACTACTATTACTACTAGCAGTACTACTACTGCTACTATTACTACTACTACTATTACTACTACTACTACTACTCCTACTGCTCCTCCTCCTCCTACTACTACTACTAATACTACTACTATTACTACGACTACTACTACTACTACTACTACTGCGCCTTCTACTAGTGCTAAGAGTATTAAGGTGAAAATTTCAGTCAATGTTTATGGTTAAGTTGAACTAAACCAAAGCACACTATATGCATTCAGGTTGTCAAAAGGGCCTATTAGCACAATATCTTAGGAACAACTTTGAGTATTAAGTTGAAACTTACTGGTTTTACTAAGGGGGACATTGAACTAACCGAAAGGCGTTACGTGCATGTTACTACTACTACTACTGCTACTACTTGTTCTACTGCTATTGCTACACTACCGCTACCGCTGTTACTAATGCTACTGTTACCCCCATTACAAAGGCTAAGGGTATTAAGGTATTAACATCGATCAAACAATTAGTGGTAATGAGTAGTAAGTAAAGAGTGACTCGTACTAATAGTAACCGAAACTCTAATAAATGAAATTTTGAAGACAATTTGAAACAGGGGCAAAAATCCCTCAAAAGTATGAGTTACCTTAATAAAAATTTCACCAATAGATTTAGCGCCCCTGAGAACCTTATAGCAGAGGTTTTCCGTTCCTGTCTGGAAAATTTGAAATTTTGTTGTTTTTTCTGAGAAAAAAGATCATATTTGTGTTTTTTTTTTGGGTGATCTTATTCATCGTAGAAAATTGGGAGGAGACTCATTGGGACGGAAATTAAAGGCTCTAGTGCTCTTTCTAAATAGTATAAAGATTGGGTCAAAACAAAGTGGTGTTTTCTGCCATTTTGTGGCACAAAACAGCAATTTTGCGTCAAACAAGGAGAAGTTAAAAATTCTAAGATAGTGTATCGATTTAAAATTACTGAGAATTTTAGCATTGAGCTTACCAATCTCAGAGGCAGTGACTCCACGTGATGGCGCATTTCTCAGAGGTAACGCTTTGCCTATAGTAAAGAGCAATCGGCTTCAATGTTTTATTATTATTATGATTTTTTCTCTTATGCACTTCATATGGAAGGGGTGGTCGTATAAGCTTTGGAAGGGACTCATTCGACTGGAAATCGGACGTTCTAGTTCCATTTTTAAGAGTCAAAAATGATCGGAGGACAGCCCGCCTCACGCCCTCGTTTCCCCAGATGAATACGATCAAAATTTTGAGGTAGCCACTTTGTTGAAAATAGTCCGAAGGTCAAATAACTGTGCCTCTGGGGCTGAAAAAACCCTCCAGAGCCACCGGAGCAAGGGCCGTAATTTTTAGATAGCCATTTGGTTCAAAATAGTTAAAAGGTCAAATAACTATACCTCCGGGGTTGACACACCTCTCCCAAGCCTCCAGGGCATGGGCTATAAGAAATACGTTTTGCCCATTGTTAACATGTAAGGATTTTTATTGGAAAAGAGGGTATGTTTGATCCTGGGTCTAGCCAAACTCTTGTTTGTAGTGATTTTTGTTCATTTTAAGTTTGACTTGAATATTCATTTTAAGTTCTACTCGTTTAAGATTTATTTATTCATTTTTATTAGTACTTGTTATATGTTTGTTGGCTATGATGGTTTATTTAATTTCTATTCATTTTGGGTTTCATTTATTCTTTAATAGTAAAAGATTTTTTGTTTGTTTTGAGCTTGATTTGTATATTCAATTTAAGTTTTATTCGTTTTAAGATTTATTATTCATTTTTGTTAGTACGTGTTAAATGTATGCTGGCTATGATTGTGTATTTAATTTCTGTTCATTTTGGCTTTAATTTATTCTTTAATATCAATTTTATGGTCATTTTGAGTCTGAATTAGGATAGGAATATATTTAAGCTGGTCTTAAGTTTAATATGGCTCTTTACTTTTCTTTGAAAAACTTCTTTTTTGGAAAGTTTTTTTTTAATTAGTTCCTAAAGATGCACATAGGCCATTCTACGCGTCTGCCACCAGAGGCAGATACGGAAAATTTGAACATACAACAAACAAAATCAGAAAGAAGAAAATGAGGAATAGGAAAAATTTAATTTTACAAGATATTGAGACATTTCCTTTGCTCTCACGCAGGCCGCCATAGAATTGAACAGTAATTCTTTTAGACATATTCAGAACTGATATTTTGAAGTAAACTAGACTAATTCTAAAAAAAATGTTTCCTTTTTCCAATACAAGCACAAAATTTTATACGATTTTTAAATGGTGTTTTAGTTTTTTATGGTACCATTTCGAACGTAAGTAGCATGCTATGCTACTGCATTTTTTTGAACACTGCAATTTGTTGCGTAATGCATGGCCTTTCCATTAAAAAGTTGAAAACTAAGTCAGTTTCGTATATGACTTACAGAGACCCAAATCTGGATTCGAATGAACTAGCAAGGAAACATATAAAAATTGGAAATTTATTTTCTCTGTTTCTTAAAATTTCTTTGAGAACAAAAGGCTCGACGTCGCAAATTAACTTGTGATTTCAATCAAATTTGCTCCATTATGGACAATAGAAAAATGAATCACATTTTAAGCTCATTTTATTGATGTTAGTTTCCTTAGGTAATACTTTGTCAAACTATCATAAAACCAACAGTTAGAGAAAAGTGAAAAATAGGCCACTGAAAAAACGGAATATTACCTGAGAAATTGAGGCAGTTCTCAGTCCATTTTCGTTGCTTGTAATAGCTTTATCCTTGCGCAACCACCATAACACCCAACTTGAAGACGCACGAAACATCTTGCTTTACTTTTTGGTTAATAAAATGAATAAACGAATTCACCAAGTATCAGGAATTATTTTCTTTTGACCCAAACCTTGGACACTTTCAATGCGGCCTTAGATCTAGGCTACTACTTTCGTAAAATATACTTCTCTTTCATGTAGTCCTTTTAATGCTTGAAATTGTTCTACCATTTCAAAATTTCGTTCGAAATTATTTTCAATCACGTAACACTTATAAAAAAGAAGCAATCATAAACATTCTGATATAGAACACAGAATTTGATTATTAAACTGTTCTCCACAAATGAAATAGCCTCATACGTAAAACTTCTGCTTTTTTAGAAGCTGTCTCGGGTAGTGACGCAATATTTTTCGTAGTGATTTATAGGCTTCGTTTCACTATAATAGAACTATATCTGAAGAATTGGGTAAAACAAAATGTTAAAGTAATATCCAGGTTTGAACCATTCAATTACTGACAAACTTCCAAACTACTGAGAAGTACACACACTATATCCGGATCTGATCAATTAACACATTTCTGAAAGTTTTGCAACACCCACTTTAAATGAATAAAATGCGGCAAAAGTGTAGTCTTCCCTTTTGTTTAAAAGAATGTCATCAGTGAAGATTGATGCGGCCAAAGAAAATTCCGAATTGACATGAATAGCGCTACTTTACCTGAAAGGCAAAATTGAATTATTGACGTTGAATATCAAGCGTAAAGCTGTTGGCCAATATTGAGTAAACGAAAAGTGCTCACGCCTCCTACTTGCTACACAATAATAGCATCCTCAAGCACTAAAACATACATTACCCAAAGTACACTGTAAAAACTATTCTTGTGGCGAATTCAAATAAATTTCATGATTTCAATATTTGGATCTGTTTTAACTAAGTTAAGGCTGATTACAACTTGAGTTAGGGTTGTATTAGCTAGAAATCTAATTTTGGTTGGAATTGCCTAAATGTCCACTTAACTACTGCTAGACATTGGTCCTTAGAATAGGTGACAGTGGTTATTGAACTATTCCACATTTACTACTATATTCATCCTGGAGAAAAATATTCTAACTATTATAATTTTCTACAATGTAGTACACATATTCGATGTTCCCTAATTTATTTCTTAAGAGGAATGGTCCTTTAGGGGGGGATTCCAGGGCGGAATACTCTCAGAACCATAAGGTAGAATCTTCTTCAAAGAGTCGAAAGGGTAGACTCCGGCAATTTTGGGTTTTTATTTCCCCAGAAAAATTACTCCCGTGGAAACTGCCCCCCACATGTAAGAATGAGCAGCCATCGAGAAAGTATAAGAGATGAAATTAATGAAAAAAGAAGGACGTTTGGAATATTTTACCGATATTCCAAAATATAGGCTGAATATGGGGTGTTGAAAATCTTATAGTATTTCCTTTTACATTTTTATTGAAAGTAAAGAAATAAATATATTACTTTTAACTTTATTACTCTGGATCCCCTACTGTATGTTTATCTATGATTAAGAATGATAATAAAACCTATAACTTTCGACACATCTTGGTATTCAACAAGTGGCATCAATTCACAGGAATGCAGAGGAAGCGGGGGGGGGGGGATAATGCATTTTTCAAAATCTTGGGGGGGGCAATGTTGTTGTTGTTTCCATTTTTTTAATGAAAACGCCAAAAAAATACATTTTCAATGAAATTACTAAAAGAAAGCTCTTTTTTCAGAATCTAGGTGGAGGGGGTAAATCCCCCAAGAACAATAAAAAAACTTTACACCTTACATTGTTTTTAGTGTTTCAGTTGCCCAGACCCCAGCCCTCTTGCTTCTTCACTGGAAAGTGTTTTCCTTGGTGGTGTCAATGTACAGGTGGATCCAGGGGGCTTGGGGGACCTCGGGCCCAACCAAGATTTTTCTGGCGTTCTCATTCTTTGTTTTTTCTGTTGTTCTCTTCTTTTTTTTAAATCAATTTGTCAATTTAGTCAATCATTGGTGTTCTTGTCACATTGCACCCCCCCAAGAATCGCTTATTGGCACCTTTGTCACATTGGCTCCCCCCAAGATTTTGTTCTAGATCCGCCCCTGTGTCAAAGGGGAGGGGGAAGGCATGCATCCCTCAGATCTTTTTACCCTTTCCCATAAACTTTGGAAGATGCCTTTTTTTTGTTTTTGTTTTCATTGAGAAATGCCTGTTTTGGTATTTTATTGAAAAACATGAAAAAACTACAAGTTAGCTCCTCCTTAGATATTGAAAAAAACATCCCTTCACGCTAAATTTTCGTAAATTAACGACACTGGTATCCTTGTTAGAAACATAGCCAGCCATAAAATAGCTAGAAAGTAAGAGGCAAATAAAACAAAGTTATATATTCTTGTTAAACGTTAGGCTACTTTAAACTCATTTCCTGATAAAACTGGGTCCCAGAAAATTATGTTACCATTAAAAAATTTTCTGCCTGATAAAGGATTAAAACTTCATTTATGTTTTATGGTGATGTAACTTCTATTTGATGTAAAACAGCTCTTATGATAATGTCTCCCAGTTTTTCGTGCTCTGAATACACTATGAGTTGCAAGATTATACACTAATCCTATTTATGAGCATGCAGTGATCTGAATAGTTATCAGTTACAAAATATTTCACGAAACGGATATCTCTTTTCCTTTTTAAAAATTGAACTGAAAGTCTCTCTAATTAATCACCACGCTGAATTAAGCGTAATTAGGTTTTTAGTGCCAAAGCGTGGCATATGGGTACCTAGGATCACTCTGACGATGAAACACCTGTGACTACGCCTTGCAGGGATGAACTTGTGTGTTGCCTTTAGTATTTGCTGTTCGTCATGAAACTACACGGCTCTAGGTATAGCTTTGATGTATCTAAACCTAAAGTAACAATACAACGGATACTCTAAGCACTGCTAAAATTATTTGGACGTGCTTATGGGTTACTGCCCTCACTGCTACTTGTCTTTTTGATGAAACACACCCAAGAAGTGAAGTTAGAAAAATCCTAATGAATTATACCAAAACATGATGATAAAATAGTACTTTAGAATCAACATTATGGAAGCCGCGACAAAGGTACATGGAAAACAGGCCGCACAGAAAGCACTACATTAAGTACCTAACCCCTAACCACCTCTATATATTAAATATTTACTTAAAATATCACAGTTTTTCTCATTCACATAAGCAAATCATAGCCGATTTTAGAGAGGCAAGCCGGTTATTGTCAGATCTTACACAGCGTAATTCATGAATGTGTTTCGGTTAAAAGACAAGTACCGGGTCCATACAAAAACAAAAAAGGAGTTAAATGTATCTGACAGTGTTAATGATTCAGCTTTTAGTTCTTACACGTTGCTTTTTTTTAGCCCAAGCTTTCACAGACAGCAGAAATAAAACGTAGGAGTGGGTATTTCCTATAAGAAAACGCAACTTTAATCCTTTTTGTGGTTTGTAAGGAAATCTGTTTTTTTCAAACCCTATTTAAATATACCTTTACGGAGTTCCCTGTCAGCTAAAACGATCCGCTGTAATAATCCAACACATAATGACTGATCTACGAACATCGTCTAAAATACAATAAAAGTATTACGATTAGCATATGAAAATAAGACGCATTTGAGCATAATTTTGACTTGTAAATTGGTTGCAAGAGTCTGCCTTCGGATAAGCATAAGGCATGCAACCAACGCGGTGAATATTCAGAATTAAAGAAGGCAATAACTCTTTATTTTTTTTTCAATATGGGCAGGCTCACAAAAAAAATCAGACAAATAAGTGCATTATACACTTATTTATATGCGCTTGATCAACAGTAAACGACAGTCTAGAAAAACGTAAAAAACAGAAAAAAACTCCGGTTACATTACTTTTTTGCACTGGTTTTTATTTCCAGGGATGATTGACAGATTGTATCGAATCAGAGGCCGTAGAATGTTTTGTAAGACCCACCAGAACAAAAATCGCAGTATCTAATGCCTTTTTTAATTAACAAAAGAGCCATAATGCCATTGTGCCATAATGCCATTTCTTGCCAAAACTATAGATTTTTGCTCAATTAGGTTCAAAATGTCAGGAATGCAGATTTTAAGATTTCCAATCGATTTATAATGGTCTAGCAATCAACCGGAGATTTTCAGCCCCCAATCTTAAAAAAACATACAGATAACAAAGCTCATTTTAAGCTGTAGCCTGTTACTATCAGTTTAAAATTAAAGACCCCTGAAGTTTGAAAGCCTTGAGCTTGAGTGGTCGTTGTTTGAAGATGTATGAATAAACGGAGGTTTTGCTGAATTTAGATATAGTATAAACAGTTAGTGGGTGAACTGTAAGTAAAAAAAAACATATGAAGTGGCAATTAGCAATAAGTAGTTAACTAGGCATATTTTTTGGGCTAATAGTCTAACCTAATATCCCAAAGAGATGTCTAATAGCTAAATTGGAAGCTACAGCTTCAATAGTTTGACCTTAATAACTCTATAAAAATGCCATATTGCATCAAAAATGTCACTGTTTGGTACTATTCTGGGAGTGTAAGGGCTTGGAAGCACAACAAGGGCACCATTTTAATCTCCATGGCCTGAAACCCTTAATCCCGTGATTCCCAACGTGGGGCACAGGCCCCACCGATGGGGGATGACAATATTTATGTGGGTCATTTGCAGAAAGTGCACTCTCTAGCTCACTATACTTCAGAGCCTTAATTTTGAAAAGAAAATATTTTTCATGTGGATGACGTCACATTGACATGTATTTAAAGAGCAAAAAAGAGGCATGATAGTATTGCAACGTCATGCACTGATGCACTGTATAAAAGGTGTTGCATACAGACAAAAATTTTCATTATTATAAAATATGCCTAGAGGAGACGCTCGAAAAAGATATTAAGTTAATGGCCTTTTAAGCAGTGCTTCCATTTCTAGTATATTTTAGAGTAGACTACTTTATTTTGAATGTATCTCCTCTAATATTTTTAGACTTACTTTAGTACTTTATTTTTACTTTAAATTTGGATTTTCCACTTTTGTCCTTTTCGAGTCTATGGATTTTTGTTACGGAACTAGTAATTTTGGATACAACGGCGGGATTTCGGCAAAATCGATTGACAAACGTTCTTATTTTTGTCGGACTCAGATAGATCCGCGAAATTTGAAACAAAATAACCTACATGGAAGGACCGACGTGATAGACAATTACAAATAGAAGCACCTATGCACATTTATAGCTAAATGGCCTGAACAATATACAGTAAGAAATGATTGGTTTTTATTAGGGCTTCCTTCTCTGTATCTTTACCAAACTAGTATAGCTGATTATGTCGTGTATCATGTCTTCAATGAACACATAGCTTACAAGTTTGGCTACAGTACATCTGCATGTTGAGTTGATTTTAATTCTCGGATGATTTTGTGTAGATTATCTCATACTCATACCTTCTTGCTTACTCATAGCAGAAGCATGAATTCAAAATAAAACTTTGAATTAACGATTAATTGGTGTTTTTCTCAACTTAAAGATATTGTTATATCATGAAACAGCCAAGTTGCTTGAGTATAGCCTTAAAATATTTTATTTCTTTCATGTTATAAAACTAAGTCAACAATGTGTAGTATTTTAGCTATTTACTTGGTAGGTAGGCTAAAGAGGAAAAGCTACTACATGAGAACAAATGAATAAGGCAAAGCAGAGAAAAATTGATGTGCCAACATTTGAGTGAGAGCAGAGGATATTTCCTCTATTTTATTTTAAATTCAATTTAAAATTTAGCTGTTTCAGGCAGCTAAGGTATTCTGGAGTTTTACCAGACCATGTTCTGCTCTCATCTGAATTCAGACTTTTCCCTGCTATATCTGCTACACCGAGTGGCCAAAAAGTTGGGGAGCTGTGCGCCCCCACCACTCAGGGCTGTCAACTTTCTAGTCCACGAATGTGTTCTTGAGCATCCAAAAATGTGTCATTCTTGAAATCTCAAAAACTGGAGGTTAATTTTTTTGCCACTTGCAGTGTTGAACAAAAGACGCATTGCAAACCTCTTTCAAAGCTGTCAGTTAATATCAAATATTATGAAAACAAAAGAATCCATGTAAAACTTCCATTTAAACTGACTAAGTGTGAAAGCACAAAGGCAGAAAACATGTAAACAGTAAAATATTTGCGATTAAATATAAACTGACAAATAATCAGCATTATTACGCACAACTAATAGCCATTAATATTAAACATAAACTGACTGATCCTGCAAGCCTGTACAAACCTTAATCCGGCAGTGAAAGATTCAAGAAATTGCAATTCTCTGGCCATTGTTATAATCAGCCTTTCCTTTTCAGTTGAAGGAAAATAGTTCTTTAAGAATGGAGGATGAGTTTTACAATGTCAGTGACAGTGATACTGATGATGAAAAAGAAAGAAAATCTAGGCCGGTGACGAAACCTGGAAGTTTGTCCCAGACTGTTCAAAAGAAGTATGAACCAAAGTACAAAGTGGAATGGAAAAAGGAGGCTCAGTCTTCGGAATGGCTTGGTAGAGGGACCAATTGTTCTGGGTGTTACCACCAGACTCTGGGTGTTACCACCAGACTCTATTGCAGAATGCAAGTATTGTACAACTACAATAAATATTGGTAACCAAGGAAAAGGTGCTTTGATTCAGAGCATGAAGGGCAAGAAACACAAAGAAATGGAGGGAGAATTTTTGAAATCAAGAAAATTGAAGCCTATTGGAACATTTTTTGACAAGTCCCTAGAGTACAAGGTTCTGGAAACGGAGGCAAAAATACAAGAGTTCCTTACTACCAACAATTTGCCTTTCTCACTATCAGACAAACTTATCCATCTCCTGAAGTCCCTACCTGGGAAGGATGTCCTAAACTGTGTGACGGCAGGAAAGTAGGAAGTCACAAATATTGTTCGACAGGGATTGTACCCCCACTATCGGCAAGAGCTGGTAAATGACCTCAAAGCCTCCGTGTTCTCGATTATTATCGACGAAACAACGGACAATACTGTTTGCAAACAGCTAGTTATTTTTGTGAGTTTCAAAGACGACAAACTAGAGACAAATGTAGATGTCCTAGATATTGTCACCTGTCCCAATGGGACTGCTGAAGGCGTCCCCATCATCGCAGTCCCCAATGGGACTGCGATGATGGTGTTGATCTTAGGAACTGGGTAGGCTTTTGTGCCAATAGAACAAACACAATGGTGGGTATCAACAACAGTATGGCAATAAAAATAAAAGCAAAGAATGATTGGGTCATCGTTATCAAATGCTCCTGCCATTTGTGTCATCTTTGTGCTCAGTATGTTTCAAAGATGTTTCAGAAAAGTTTGGAGGACCTTTGCCGCACCGTGACAAGTCATTTCCGAACCAGCCCAAAAAGAATGTCCCAAGAGCTCAGAAGGGCCACTGAAGAGCAAGAAATGAAGTTTTCAGCCCTAACTCCCAATAGATGGCTTTCCGTGCAACAAACTACGAGAAGCATATTGAAAGCATGGGATACCCTAGAAGTTTATTGGCAAGAACTGGCTGAACAAAACCCGACTCATGGCAACGACCAGACACTTTTGACACTGAAAAATCCATACCAAAGGATTCTCTTCGAATTTGTTGACTATGCTTTGGGCGTATTCAATGACCTTAATACTCTATGCCAGGCAAATGTACCGTGATTTTACTTGCTTAAAAAAGAAGTGCTAGAAGTTGTGAAGAGTCTTTGTAACAATTTCATGGTGAAAGACTATGTGAAACAAATTGAGTCTGTTCAGTCTGTAAACCATAAAAAAGAAGAGTTCTTCCTACCCACCTCTAAGGTTTACCTGGGACCAGAAGCGACCGCCCGTCTGTTTTTTTTACAAGGAAAAGATACAAAGTTCACGGAGAAATGCAAAAGCATCAAGGAGATTGCCTGGAAATTTTATATTGAGGCTGCATCCCAGCGGGTCGACCGGTTTCTATTTGATCACGACATTTACAACTATGTAGAGATTGTAGACCCAGAAGTCGCATCGGATGGTGATATTCCATCGTTGCAGCTTTTTTGTCATAAGTTTGGACACCCCTCGCGGGATTTTGGGCTGTTTGAAAAAGAGAAGCGGGCATTCATGCTGCTTAGTCCAGACGATAGCTTTCTCAGTGGCGAAAACCCGATTGATTTTTGGAACTGGATGGCGTTCATCAAGACGCCCTAAGGAGTGCTAAAGTTCACTATCGTTCTTCATGTCATTTGGTTTATTTTTGGACTTCCCTGCTAAAATGTCGTTGTGGAAAGACTTTTCAGCGTTCTGAAAACAGTAAAAAACAAAAATAGGAATGGGCTCAAAAACGTAACTTTGGCTGCAACGATTTCTGTTAAGTATGGGATGAAGCGTAAAGGCCCCCCTACGTTCACCGAAAGTTTAAAGAAACAAATGAAGTCCGTAAAATCCGATACGACTGTGTCCGAATGCGTCGCTTTTTTAGGCGTTGGGAAAGACGATGGGGATGGCGACCACAACGATGACTCGGGGTATTAATCTCAGTATTTCGTGTTTCCTCTTAAATCTTATTATTTGGTAATTCTCATTAAATTTTTCTGAGTACAGTTTAAAGTAAGTCTACATTCGGCATTTTCTGGAAAACTGGGAGGCAGGTAGCAGTCTACATTGCTTAAAATCAAATAATTCAAAAGATCAAAATGCAGGCGCTGTCCTTAAATCAAGCCATAAGTGATTCATTTTTGCTGCTACACTCTGCTTCAAATTAACAACTCAACATAAAACAAAGTCAAAAACAAAAATAATGCGTGAAAAAGCAACCGGTTGGATATCATTCATGCCAATCCTTCGTACCAATTCAAATAAAAACGAGGATGTTGCAAAAGTAGCAATAGAGAAGGAAAAATAATGGCAAAGAAAAACAAATAAATAAAATATATTCATATGATCGGGAATGTGAGACCTGAACCAGGAATCTATAAATCAAAACTGAACTTAACTAGTCGATAAATACAAAGCATTGTTTTAAACGTCAAAAGAAGATATTTTGGTACACGTAATAGGTTTTGATTTGCAAAAAAGGTGTCTGGAATAAATGCTATTAAAAGTTAGCATGATAAGGCTTTACTTGTAATTTTGAAAGAAGTCAGAAAATCGGAAAACTTTTAGGGATTTGATATTGAAAATAGGGATTTCTAGGGATTTTCCACCAGCCTTTTAGGGATTGAAAAATTTGAATTGGAAACACTGGTAATATAGCGTAAGAATCAAGTTTGTTATCATTCCTGTTCAAATAGTAAGTACGATTACATGCTTAATTCCGGATTATGTCCTACTATAATTTTACTCTTTTTTTCGCACTTAAAAACTTTATTCCCACATTAGTGGAATGGAAGTACTGCTTTGAAGCTTCCTTCCGGTGAATACGCATAAAATTTTGACAGACAAAATCTAAATATCACGAGGGAGGCATTAGGATTTTAGGAATGCTTAGGTGGGGCATGGCCCACAATCGGCTTAATGGCCGAGTTACTTCAAATTGCCTTAATGAGACGTTTACAAATCCCCTGTTATATAGTCCCCCCTTATTAAGGGAAAATTAAAAACACACTTTGAAAAAACCTATTTTACTTCCCATCACACAAATAAGAATAGAAGGAGCAAAAATTAAGAAAATAAAATGAAGAAAAAAAAAGCTTACCTAAAACAAAAACGCAAAAAATCAAACCTTGCCACGGATGCTAGTTTCCTGGCTTCGCAGATACACTTCTAGCTCCTGAAGATTTTCGCATGGGTCGTGTAACCCGTAATTTTCAATTAAGTCCCGACTGATGTCCAAGACGCTTGGCTATCTCTTCAATATTAAATATTTTTTTGTTTGCCTTTGACACAGTTTATATAATTGACACTAATTATATATACGAGTACTGTGGCCTTTGATAAGCTCTTGAACAATTTTGTCGGTCTTTCTATTGGTTTGTAAAAGAGAAAGAGACGAATATTTTGAACAGATAGAAAACCAAAACCGACACATTGTTTCTCTGAAATTTCCGATTTACTTCAAAACGGATTTCATGTTTGCTTTGTAAAGTGCTAAATTTGATTATTTCGACATTCACGTAACTAGTAACAAAAGATAGAGCGAAAACGGTTCTACAGAATGCTCGGATTTTTTATTTTATAATAGGTGTTTAACGAACACAGACCTTTAGAACATTTCGCCTACCAGCTCTCTGAATCGGAAAGTAATCACCCAAAAAACTGAATAGCTTCAAATTATGGAGCATTTCTACATAGAAATAAAAGCAAGGGCTTTACTACTTGGTTCCGGGTAAAATATTATTTAGCCGCTAGCTTGTAGGTTGAAATTGAGCGTAAGATAACATGCTGTGAGATATCATAGCTGGAAGCTTTTATCTCGAAACCTTATAGGGCCGTTCTTTGGCACTAAGATTTTACATCTAAGATCTCACATTTATCTACAAAGATTTCCGTCCTTTTAACTCATATTTGTTCTAAGATCTTACAGCTCACTGATGTTAGCAAAAAGTATGAAGGACACCATCTTTCTGCCACATAGAAAAATGACGAGAGAACTTTGATGATATACTCATCATTGTTCTTAGACCGCTGATCAGAGCAGAATGATGAAAGACATTTGCAAAAGAACACTATATAAGATTTCACTTTTAAGCGTTCTTTGTCAAACGATGTAAGATCTTAGCACAAAGATGAGCAAAAGTTAGGCCCTTATGTTACCAGAAAAAGCTGATGGAAGGCTGCTAAATGGTATGGCATATGGCAAGACTTGTACTTTTTCAGTCATTATAAATTAATTTTTAATATATCTACATATGGATGAAAGCTTTTTGTGCAAAGAAGAGTGTAAAAGAATACGAAAAAGCGTCTCCTTTGACCTTAAGCTTTACTATATTTGATTTGCGTGTTTAATAAACACTGATAAACTGCGCGCTTACGGGGGGATGGGACACGCAAAAGATCTTTAGCAAAACTTAAAATACACCTTCTTTATCTTGGAACTAATCAGAATTAGTTAATGTATTGCGAGCCGATGCCAAAAACAAAACATGGGGCAGTGCCACACTACCATAAATTCTTGCTAGGAGAGCTTTATTTAAATAAGATTGCGAACTTAAAATTGAACCATAGGCAAGGTGTATTTTACACTAAAACATGCCCTAGTAATAACAGCTGCGTTTATTTCAAATTTCACCCTAAGAACAAATCAAGGTATGTAAATTCATCACACGGTTTATTAAGGGTTCCATCCAATTCCACGTCAATATCATAAGATATGATAGATTAAAAGCATAACATAACGCTTCGAAGTGTTACGAGCCAGACCAATAGTCTGATGAATATTTGCAACTTTCTGGAATCAATTTTTCAAGCCTGGAAACGACTCTACTTATGTCAAATAAGTCATCAGCATAGCATAAAATGGAAATATCTTTTTTCCTTTTGAAATACAGTCCTGAGAGAGTTAGTCCTGGGCTGAGAGGTAGTATTGTTGTCCATAACGGGTTTAGTAATGGTCCCTTGTTTTACTCCTAATAAAAACAAGCATATCGAGCGATACAGCATTAGAACCAGGAATACGTATTATAGCGTTTAAATTACGATAAATGTAATAAAGCAGCTTTACAGCACTAACAGAAACTTCACGATTTACAATTAAACCATGCAGGAAGGAGTCAAAGGTCTTGCTGACATCAGAGCTAAAGGTTATCCAGAATCAACAGCGTCTATCAATGCACTAAACCAGGGCTTCTTAAACCTTTTTCATTCACGACCCCATTTATGATTCCTAGTTTCCTGATGACCCCATTTATGATTCCTAGTTTCCTGATGACCCCATATAACTTCAAAACAAAATGATTAATATATATTTTTTGATGATTTATTTATTAGGTAATAATATACATGTATATATGAAAATATATATTAGTAGAATTTGTTTAGAAACGTATAAAATCTAAAATAAAAATTGAAGAAAAATTCGCAAAATTGTATTTATTATAATTACAAAAATGATATGTTCTATTTTTCATCAAAATTGTATTTCTTTTTTTTCTTTTTTTTCTGCAGTGACATAAATAAAAGGGAATTCCATGGATGTCTTAGTTCACTCGACTCGAATATATTAGAACGCAGGCGTTGAATGGTAAGTTAAATAAAAAATCAAGAAAAAAACCTAAAAAGATGGATATGCCTATTTTTTTCATGTATAACAATAAAAACACAGCTTGGTATTGCATAACGATCAACTCAGCTTGGTGGAATGTTTGATGCTGCTGGACGTAAGACCTCTTGAACATTTTTTAGCGATGAACATTTCTAAGATTTAGTATGTATTACAGCTGAGAAAATAATATAAGATAAATATGTAGTGTCTAATGGAAGAAGAGCATTTAACACCATATCAGCGATTATGGGCATTTCAAGTTCTGATCCAGAATCAAACAGTTCGTGGTAACGAACTGTAAGTAAGGAGCGACCCGGCTCAATAGTAACCGAAACTCTAAAAACGGAATTTTGATACCAATAGATACATCAAAAGAATCAGATTTTAATGCTGATTTCAAATATATCAGTTTCATCAAGTTTAATCTTACCCATCAAAGGTTATGCGCCTGAGAAAATTTGCCTGATTTTGGAAAAAAGGCGAAAACACCCCTAAAAAAAAGAACCTTAATGAAAATCACACCATCAAATTCAGCGTATCAAAGAACCCTTTTGTAGAGGTTTCAAGCTCTTATCTGCAAAAAT
The DNA here is from genome assembly GCF_049724085.1 of Artemia sp. Qi Xiang Cuo. NCBI lineage: Eukaryota > Metazoa > Arthropoda > Branchiopoda > Anostraca > Artemiidae > Artemia > Artemia sp. Qi Xiang Cuo. The sequence continues at coordinate 51,590,732 of NC_142794.1, forward strand.
GTGGAATTTGGTATTTTTTGCCAGAAGAAAGACTCGGATGCGTGTTTACTTATTCTTGTTGTTTGTTTGTTGTTTTTTTTTTCACAGGGGTAATCGTATCAACCCAGTGGTCCTAGAATATTGGGAGGGCGCATTAGAACGGAAATTAAAACTTCTTGTGCTCTTTTTAAGTGACCAAAAAATGGAGGGCAACTAGGCCCCCTCCCAAGCTCGTTTTTTTCTCAAAGTCACTCGATCAAAATTTTGAGATAGCCATTTGTTCAGCATGGTCGAAAATATTATAAATATGTCTTTTAGGATGACTTAATCCTCCCAAGCCCCCAGGGGAGGGCTGAAAGTTATGAACTTTACCCAGTATTTACATATAGTATTGGTTATTGGGAAGTATACAGACGTTTTCAGGGGGGATTTTTTCTGGTAGTGGGGGTCGAGGGTTATGTGGGAGGATCTTTCCAAGGAGGAAGTTTTCACTGTGGGAAGGGACGTTGCTATGAAGGGGGCGACGGATTTCCCAGCATTATTTAAAAACGATCGGAAATAAAAAAAAAAAACAAGTTTTTCAACTGAAAGTAAGGAGCAACACCAAGGCTTAAAACGAACAGAAATTATTACGTATATGATTGGGTTCGCCCGCTATTCAATATCTTGCTCTTTAAGCCAAAGATTCTCTTGTAGTTTCATAAGAGCTATTTATTCCAATTAACGGCCTTTGTGATTAAGGGTCATTTTTAAAGAATTGGAACAAAATTCGCACTTTAGCGCAAAGACCGAGGTATTAAATAGGGGATGAACCCTCTAATATACATATTAAAAATAAATGAATATAGAAGTTCGTTACGTAAGTTAATTCGTAAGTTACATATATTTATTACTAATAAAAACAAAAATAACATGTTCGTAAATAAAATTTAATAACTTTCGAGAAAGCCATTTAACCAAATAAAAGTAAAATTAATATGCAAATTTTGTTTTAATTATTCATGTACGGTGAGCCAAAATCAAAACCTGCATTAATTCAAAAACGTTCAAAAATTAAATAAAAAAAATAAGATTTTTTTACTGAAAGTAAGAAGCAACATTAAAACTTAAAACGAACAGAAATGATTCCATATATGGAAGGGGCTGTCCCCTCCTCAGCGCCTCGATCTTTACGCTAAAGTTTAACTTTGTCTCACAACTTTATTTTTTAAAACAATACAAACTTTAACGTAAAGAGCGAGGCGCTGAGGAGGGCACAGCCCCTTCCATATACGGAATAATTTCTGTTCGTTTTAAGTTTTAATGTTGCTCTTTACTTTTAGTTAAGAAAAATTGTTTTTTTTATTTAATTCAGTTAAGGACTATTTTGGAAACTCTAGTTTTAAGTTTGAGTCACTCGAAAACTCAGCAGATTCTTCTTGCACATCTGCAGATTGTAGATTCCGCTTTAAGTGACATGTGATCAATCTTACCTACGCCAATCCAAAACAGCTTTTGAATCCAAGCTACCTTTTTAAAATCAATATTTAATATAAGATAAGTACAGAACTATGTTTCTAGCGCTTTTAAGCGATCTACAATAATTTTTGCAATAAACGTTTAAGAATGATTTCTCTCGGTTATAAAATTGTCGATACTGGAAAACATTTCGAACGTTTTTTTTCTACAACACTTTACCAATTGTTGATATATTTTTTTATAAAACTTTCATTTTCATCATTTGAAGTAAATATATTGCATTTTTTTGCAGAGAAACGTTGAGATTGTTTAATTTTGCAAAGATATCTGACAAATAACACAACTTGGATAATCATACATCATTTTGAAACATTTTCTTTTGGTTAAAAATATTTCAATTTTGTCCTTTAATAGCAATAATATTCTTAAACTTCAACCTCTTCACAACCATTTTACTTTTGCATGTAATAATAATGTTGTGAAAAATATAATTATGTATTTCCCTGTAGTATGGTCTTTCATAGGACGATAAAATAACAATTCTTCCTTCACAAAATCTTTATAAATGTACCTGATATGTACTAATAACTGAGCCAATTTAGTAATATCAGATGTTTCGTTCAACAGAATTGAAAATTTGGGCTTTCTTTAATTCTTGTAACAAGCTGCAAAGTTGGTCATTGTTAATATCAGAAATTCTATTCGAGATAATATCGTTTGACAAAGAAATTGAATATAAGTGGCATATTTACCTTTATCTAGTATTTCTACCATTTCACATTACAAGATCTTCTCCAATGTTGAACGGCATTTTATTTCTAGCAATACAGCATGAAATTTCATATGACATTAGTAAATATTTTTTCGCTAAAGGTCATAAATTTCTCAAAGGATTTTTTTTTCTTTATTAAAAGATTTGTACGATCTTTCAAATTATTATTTTGGTTTATTGACAAAAAACATGCTTTGATTCAAAATGTATTTTTTTTTGAAGGTTTCATACTCTCTGGAGCCTATAATTTATTAAATAAAAAACAAGTTTTTTAACTGAAAGTAAAGAGCGAGATTAAAACTTAAAACAAACCGAAATTATTCCGTATATGCAAGGGACTGTCCCCTCCTCAATGCCTCGCTCCTTACGCTAAAGTTTTTTACTGTTTTAAAAAACATAGTTGTGAGACAGAGTCAAACTTCAGCGTAAAGAGCGAGGCGTTGAGGAGGGGGCAGCCCATTTCATATACGGAATAATTTCTGTTCGTTTTAATGTCGCTCCTTACTTTTAGTTAAAAAAAAATTGTTTTTTCTTTATTTAATTTCTGCACGTTTTTGAATTAATGCAGCTTTGATTTTGGCTCACCGTAAATGAATAATTAAAACGAAATTTGCATATTAATTTTACTTTGTTTGGCTAAATGGCTTTCTCGAAATTTTGTTCTGACGTAACTTACGAATTAACTTACGTAACGAACTTCTATATTCGTATGTTTTTATTAAACACTAAGTGGTTCGCCCCCTAGTCAATAGCTCGGTCTTTACGCTAAAGTTCGAATTTTTTTCGAATCACAAACCCCTGAATTACAAAGGCCGGTTAATTAGAATAGATAGCTCTTTTGAAAGTACTAAAAAACGCTTTAGCGTAAAGAATGAGGTATTGAATAGGGGGCGAACCCTCTCATATACGTAATAGTCTCTGTTCGTTTTAAGTTTTAATGTTGCTCCTTACTTTCAGTTGAAAAACCATTTTTTTTATTTGATTTCTGATCGTTTTTTAAATAATACTGGGACATACGGCGCCCCACTTCATAAAAATTTCCCTTTTCCCGAGGAAACAGCCTCTATGGAAAGATCCTCCCCCTTAAGCCCCTTCTCTGACCCCCCCACCAGAAAAAAATTCCTCTCGAAAACGTCTGTATACTTCCCATTAACCAATACTATATCTAAACAATGGGCAAAGTTCATAACTTGCAGCCCCTTCCCCCAGGAACTGTGAGGGAATAAGTCATCCTAAAAGACATATTTATTAAATTTTCGACTATGCTGAACAAAATGACTCTCTTAAAATTTTGATTTAGTGACTTCAGGAAAAAAAAAATTAGCGTGGGAGGGCTAAGTTACCCTCCAATTTTTTGGGTCACATAAAAAGGGCACAAGAACTTTTAATTTCCGTTGGAATGAGCCCTCTCACGATATTCTAGGACTACTGGATCGATACGATCACCCCTGGAAAAAAAAAACAAAAAAAAAAAAAAACAACAAACAAATAAACACGCATCCGTGATCTTTCTTCTGGCAAAAAAGACAAAATTCCACATTTTTGCAGATAGGAGCTTCAAACTTCTATAGCAGGGTTCCCTGAAACGCTGAATCTGATTGTGCGATTTTCTTTAAAGTTCTATGACCCTTAGGGGTTGTTTCCCCCTTTTTACAAAATAAGGAAAACATTCTCAGGTGCATAACTTTTGATGGGTAATACTAAACTTGATGAAACTTGTATATTTGAAATTAGCATAAAAACATTATTCTTTTGATTCATCTATTGGTATCAAAATCATATTTTTTCCTGAAAAAAAGCATTTCATGACAAAAAGTAAGTCAGATCACAATAAAATTAGGCAAGATTTAAGCCAGCGGATAAATTAAAAAAAGAAAAAAACAATCATCATTTACCATCAAAATAAGCCAGACTGGGGAGAAACAAACAATATACAGTATACTAGTTCAGTACTGAACTAGTTTTCAATGTGTCAACATCTAACTAATCAGATTAAATTTCATTCGAACAAATAGCATCTAAAGTGAAATTCTTGTATTGCTTGCAAAAGATTTGCCAGTGATTATTGAATTTTGGACTGAAAGTGGAATTACGATTTTAGGATTCGTTCGTTAAATGCTGTTTTTATAGCCGAGCGAAATTTAGGCTGGGTTGTGCCTTGCAAGTTTGGCTGGTTACAGAAGTACCCGTGGGGCACATCCTTCACGTAAAGTTATGTTTTTTTTTTTTCTGATCTTCATTTCTGATTTAAAATTGAAGATAATCTTAATGCATTATTAACACAAATTCAAGCAATTAATTTCAAGTTGGATGTTATTGACCCGATGTCAAGGCAGGTCAATTCAATGACGTCGGATGTGGCTTAGTTTGGAAATAAATTTCAAAATGTTGAGTCGTTAATCCAAAATATTCAAAGAGAATCGTAGTTGGTTTGCAGAAATGTGTCAAATGTACGCGAAGAAGTTGGATTAGCACTGAAAAAAATCCAGTATTCATAAACTGGCACGAAGCGAAGAAACGTAGTGCTTTATTATTTGAAAAAAACTACGTTTTCTAAAGAGTTAAAGAGGCTGAGTTACAAGGTCGAACCTTAAAACGTACAGGGATTAGGAGGCACAGTTGGGGGGCTACCACCCCCAAACCCCCGCTTTCGCAGCCTTTAAATATAAAAAAAATTTCTTTAAACTGAAAGTAAGGAGCGACATTAAAACTTAAAAAGAACAGAAATTATTCCGTATATGAAAGAGGCTGTGCCCTCCTCAACGCCTCGCTCTTTACGCTAAAGTTTGACTTTCTCACAACTCTTTTTTTAAACAATAAAAACTTTAGCGTAAAGAGCGAGGCGTTGAGGAGGGCACAGCCTCTTTCATATACGGAATAATTTCTGTTCTTTTTAAGTTTTAATGTCGCTCCTTACTTTCAGTTTAAAGAAATTTTTTTTTATATTTAAAGGCTGCGAAAGCGGGGGTTTGGGGGGTGGTAGCCCCCCAACTGTGCCTCCTAATCCCTGTACGTTTTAAGGTTCGACCTTGTAACTCAGCCTCTTTAACTCTTTAGAAAACGTAGTTTTTTTCAAATAATTTCTGCACGTTTTTGTACAGTTTATTACTTATTATTGCTTGACTAACTGTTAGCTGATCGTGTCAGGAGTTAAAGTTGGGGGCTGCCGCCCCCCAAACCCCCCGCTCTTGAACATTCTTGTGTTAAGGCTTTTAATTCCTGAATACTCAAATCACGTCGTACAGGGTGCCTCCTAATCCCTGTACGTTTTAAGGTTCGAACTTGTGACTCAGCCTCTTTAACAGCCCCCCAACTGTGCCTCCTAATCCCTGTACGTTTTAAGGGTCGACCTTGTAACTCAGCCTCTTTAACTCTTTAGAAAACGTAATTTTTTTCAAATAATTTAAAAAAGAAACTGAGTTTCTTTTCAAAGTATATAAAAAAGTTGCTCTGATGGTGAATCGAACCCGAGTTTTCCGCCTGAAAGTCTGAAGTCTTAGCCGCTGGACTATACAAACACAATAGTAATTGTTGTTTAGCAAATAGAAGGTATTTTCGACGCAAGCAAATTCCCAAAAATCTTGATATGTGGTTTTTGGAAAACAGGGAAGGAGTGATCAGATTGAGCTGAAATTTCGACGATAAGCTCCCAGGCCCCAGGAAAGCTTATCCTCTAAATTTCAGCCCGATCCGACCACGTTAAAGGGGGGGTGGTGGAGGGAAAAATTAACATGGGCTAATATAGGAAAACGAGGTTTTTCGTAAATGTAAATTCGGGGGATAATTTTTTCGGTCTGAAAATATCAAAAGGCCCTAACAGGTCGAATTCTGCTTCGAATGAGTCCTCATTCAACCGGATCCGTTGCCAACTGTGGCCTGTAGGCGTGGCTAAGAAAAAAAAAAAATGAATTTTAAGTGGCTATATTTGGTTTTTTTGAAAACAGGAAAGAAGTGATCAGATTGAGTTGAAATTTCTACAATAAGCTCCCGGGCCCTAGAAAATATTAACCTCTAAATTTCAGCCCAATCTGACAACATTAAAGGGGGGCTGTGGTGGGAGGGTCGAAACTTCTGGCCCAGTTTACCCCATGACGATAAAGTCGGAGGAGGATGAAATTTTGCAAGTTTCTTAGTTTGAGCTTGGGCTACAAAATGCAATTACCGCCGTCTCTCTGCGACCTCTAGGACCTGAAATCGCTTAACATTGTGGTGGGTCGCCTCTTTATAGAGGCACAAGTGTGCCTCCTTGATAACTTTTCGCCGCAGCATAGGGGGCGCTCACTTCTGGAAGATGTTGTCAGTGCTTTGAATGCGGGAATTCCGAATTTAAATCTCCGTCCTTTTGATGTGCGTGACGCTTTCAGACTTAAAAGTTCAATGAGCGTCCGTCCCGTAGTGATGAAATTTGCAAGTGTTGCCGGGCAGGACTATGTATTAAAATCATGTTTTCTTTTGCGAAGGTTGCGATTATCAATTAGTCCTGATTGCACGGAACGTGAGTTGATTGCCAGAAAAAAACTAAAAGAGACTTTAGAAGATACAAAGACTGAGGGTTTTGTTGATGTGAAATTACGAGGACTTAAGTTGTTCATCGGTAACCAGGTTTTCATGTATAATTACACAAGCGGCCTTGTTGAAGAACAAAAACGTAACACCGCTCATGACAGTGTAAACCCTCCTAGTAGAAACCAAGCTGAACCCCCTCCCCCCCAGAATAGTGCACACTCGGCGCCACCGCCAGTTACGGGCATGGTCGGTCGGGAAATCTATAGCAACATGCCCCCTGAAGACGACGGTAGCTTGGCATATCCGTCTAATGCTAGGACTAGATCTGAATCTTCGGCAACGGTTGTATCTTTTAGTTCCGCGACCTCTGGAATGGGGGACGAAGATCGTAATTTGGTGATATCTTTAACAGAAACCCCAGCTGCAGGGGGATCGCAAGCTATCCCAGCACTAAAGCAGCGTAATCCCGCGAAACGCTCGAATGCGGAAATTATTAGTCCCGATAACAACGAACCAATGAGGGTAAACCGCCCAAGACCCGCAGAGTATAGTGTCAGAGTAAACTCAGGTGATGATGACGCTAAGAGGGCGATTGTACCAAAAAAACTTTTCCGCCCAAGACAGCAAGAACCGACGATGGGAAATGAGGCGGTATAGGGAAATTTGGGCCATGGTGAAAATTATTAAATGTGTCACATTGGAACATACAAGGGTTCACGCAAAATAAGTTTAAGGACCTGGTTGAAGCATGTAGTCCTCAAGTTATTTCTCTTGCAGAAACATGGTCTGGAGAAAATATTATAGTTAAGAATTATAGTTGTTTTAGCGCAAATCGTAAAATGCCGAGAAATGGTTGTTATTATGGAGGTGTATCGTTGTTTGTTTCAGATGTTTTTTTGTCATCTAATAATGTGATCCGGCTATAAAGTGAATCTTGTAACTTAGTTGGGGTAAGAATTTCACGGGGGAAAAGATGTCATGTGTATTGTTCTGTGTATATTCCTCCAGAAAGTAGTTCTTTTTCAGATGAGGATACATGGGAGATATTTCAAAAAGAGTTGCATATTTTTTTGACAAAGTTTCCTGCCGATGGCTTTATTATTTTAGGAGATTTCAATGCATACACTGGGGAGTTGCGAGAGCCATGGTCTTGCCAATTTGAAGACCATAACCACTCGGAATCTCGTCGTGATGGAATGGGTGATGAAGAAATGGATGAGATCCCTCCAAGGACTAGTAAGGACCATCGCCGAAAAAAATAGGTGGGGAAGTAAACTTTTGGAAATTTGTGGTAAGGAAAATTTAATTATAGTTAACGGGAGGATCGGGGAGGATAAAGAGCGGGGAGAGTTTACTTGCTTTTTTGGGAAGTATCCAAGTTTAGTAAATAAATAGTTGTAAATAAGTCTCTTTGGCCGGATTCTGCTTGTTTAGGGGTGGTCCCGGTTTTGGGTTCTGATCACCTGCCGATTAGGTTGTCTTTGAAAGTGTTAAAAAAGAGGGCATTAAAAAGGTCATTGGGGGGTTTTAGGAGCAAGGTATTAGAAGAAGGATTAGAAGTTAGAGATCCATTGAGACTAGAATCACAGGAAGAAGAGAAGGTTAAGGTTAAGGTTAAGCTGTTAGAAGATGAATTTCAGGCAGGACTAGAGAAGGGAGAAATATTGGCAAATGAAGGAAAAATAGAAGAGTCATTAAAGGTATTAATTGATAGTTTGTATGAAGTAGGTGTTACTACAGCTCAGAAATAACCACGGAAGTTAAATCGTTTTTTTGATGGTGAATGCGCAGAGAAAAATCAGAGTTGGTGCAAACATTGGAGCTGCTGAGACAATTTTCATATGAGGAGAGGTAATATCTTTATACTATGTATAAAAGCCGAAGAAAAGAGTATAAGAAACTGTTAAAAGTGAAGAAGTATAAATTTCAAGAGGAAGAAGCAGAGAGAATGAAAAGGGAATTTAGGAATAGTAACAAGAATTAGTTCTGGAAAATAATAAAAAAAATCAGTTACAAACGCTTCTGACAAGACAAGTATCCCGCCAGCGGACATTTGGCTAGAGTTCTTCAAAAGCAAGATGACAGAAATAAAGGAAACGGATAGCCTGAGTTGGTGGGTGGTCGGTGAAAACCTTGCGGAATTCCCTCTAAAGGAAGAAGATTACAAACTACTGCAGCCTTTCACAGGTGAGGAAATATGGAATTCGCTAAAGAAGATGAGAGGGACCTCAGCACCAGGAGTTGATGGCATCCCAACAAGGCTCTGGAAGTGGTCTAGGGTATATTTGTTGCCTTTGTTATCAACGTTATTTTCAAGTGTCCTTAGCAAGTTGGTTTGGCCTCAACAGTGGAATATTTCAATAGTTTTACCACTTTTTAAAAAGGGAGACCGAGCATTGCATAAGAATTATAGAGGGATTCATTTAGGAAATAGCCTTAGTAAATTATTTTGTAAAGTGTTAGTGGCTAGATTAGATAGTTGGCTTAATGAATCAAATAAATTAATAGAAATTCAGGCAGGGTTTCGAGAGGATTATAGTGGGGTAGATCAGATATTTATTTTGTATGGGCTTATTAGGAAGTATATGAGGAAAAGGGATGGTAGGCTATACGCAGCTTTTTTGGACCTGCGAGGTGTGTTCGATGAAGTTTCACGAGATTTGTTAGTAGAAGGACTTATAAAGTTAGGGCTGCCTAGACGTTTTGTAGGATTAGTTGCTAAAATGTATTTGGTTGTTAGAATGGTATTTAAGGTAGGAAAGTTTTACTCTAGGGCAACTGTCAGTAGGTTAGGGGTTAGACAAGGTTATACAATTTCACCTAGGTTGTTTTCCCTGTATCTTAATGATATAGAAAATTATATGGTAGGGCAGGGAGCCCCAACTCTAAATCTGTCTGCAATGCAGGTGTTCGCTCTGTTATTTGCGGATGATATAGTATTGGTGGCTAAAGATGGGCCTGACCCTCAAAAACTGCCAGGAATGGTGTCCTTATACCTAAATGAGAAGCGTTTGGTCCTAAATGTCACAAAGTCAGTAGTTATGGTATTTCGACAACATGGAAATATAGAGGAAAGGTTTAGTGTAGGAGAAGAAGTGCTTAAACTAGTTGAAGATTTTGTTTATTTAGGATGCAAGTTTACTTCAAATGGTAGGTGGAAAGGGCAAATTGATTATGTAGCTAGTAAAGGTCTTAGGGCTATATGGCTAGTTTTAAAGAGTAGTGTTTTGAATGTAGGCCTGACAGACCTTAGGCTTCAGAAAAGGATATTCCAGACTAAGCTAGCTTCCGTAATGTCTTTTGCAGCAGAGGTGTGGGGTATGGAGAAGGCTGATAAGGTAGACTGGTTACAGTTGATGTATTTTAAGCAGTTAATGGGGGTTAGTGATAAGTTTAATCATGTAGTATTAAAAGGTGATTTAGGTTTGTTATCATTAAGGGTGGGAAGGTTAGTGCGGATAGTAAATTATTGGGAAAGGATTATAAATCTGCCCATTAGGAGGCTAGTAAAGAATGCATATGATGAGATGCTAGTAGATGGCAGGAAAAGTTCTTGGTCAAACCGGGTTAAAGAGACTATTGATAGATGAGGTTTTAGTGAGTGTTGGAATGAGGGCAAGGGGCTAGGTGTGGAAGTGGGTCTAGTTGCTAAAAAAGTAAAGGATAGACTAATAGAGCAGGAAATTCAAAGTTGGCAGAATCAGAAATCATCCTCGGCGTCTCTGGGGCTGTATGGGCTGGCAAAGGAGGTTTGGGGGAGGAAGTTTACTTTAAAGCGGGGATGAGTAGTGAGGATTTAAGATGGGTAATTTCGGTTCGTGGTAATTTTTTGGGTATTGGTGAAAGTAGGAAATATAATGGGAATTATATGATTAAAAATGGTCCATACCAGTGTCTTATGTGTGGAGAGGAGGAAGATCTTATCCATTTTATGGGTACATGCCAGGAGTTAAGAAATTTGAGGAGGGAAGTGTTTTCAACAGATTTTGGAGGGGTGGATTGGCTTGAAAAAATTTTAAAAAGTAGAAATTTTAATGATTTTCGAAGGTTGGGTAAATTTGCAAGAGTGGGTATGGCACATAGAGAAACTTTTTTGATGAATTGTGAGTAATTTATTGTGTGTTTTTTTTGTATTTATTTTTGTTTTGTTATTTTGCCATGGCCCGAAAAGGCTTTTGTTGCAATAAATATCTATCTATCTATCTATCTATCTATCTATAGCAACACTGCGAAGAGAGTCGTACTACACTAGTTCACACTACAGTCAGGGCTATTGAATCTCATGCAAATTTCCTCAGGATCATAGCTTTCGAGCAACATTAAACTTTTTGAATTCAATATATTAGGAATCATCATATAAAGCAAAGTCTTTTGATATATTTATTGTTATCAAAATTCTGTTTTTTAGAGTTTCGATAGCTATTGGGCCATGTTACTTCTTACTTACAGTTCGTTACCAAGTACTATTTGAAATCTAAACTGGAGCGCTGGCATAGAATAAGTCTCTTTTAAATTACTAATTATTAACAGCTCAAATAGTTTCAAAAAACACGTTAGACACAGTAATAAGTTGGTAAGATCTGTATTCAGAATCTGGCTTTTTTTTAAGCATTGGAGATATAAGGTCCAGGCAACAGGCAGCAATGCCAGCCGCGAGGAGCGATACCAGCACAAAAAAAAATTTGTTACAAAAATGTAAGATGAGTTTTTTCGAAACAAGATTTAAATACTGAGCACACACACCATCGTAACCCTTGCCATTTTTTTTTCTTTTTAAACCTTTGAATTGCGGAACATATATCTTTTGAACTGACAACAGGTACATTAGGAGTAGGCCTACCAAGCTTTTCAAGCATCTCACTTTCAAATTTATCTGAGGAACTACTATTAACGAATTTAAGCTGATTTTGGAAATAAGAGCACCACAGTTCTTTATTAAGTGGGTGACCCGCCTGTGACTTATTGTTTTTTAACAAATTTCCATAACTCATTTGGGTATTTTGAATCATTCAAAATCATTCAGTCAATCATTCAGCTTTAGTTACCTTTAGATTAAACTGATTCACTATCGCAGTCTTTCAAACCGCCTTTTTGTGGAAAGGCGCATATTCTTAACACCACCAATTTTGGGTCTAGTATGTAAGTAAGTACGACGGCACTAGACCCTTAAGGTCCAAACTGGTGGTAGTGATCTCCGTTTCATGGCCCTTCAGCCTGGATATGCAATGGGGGGTTGGGGACCAGCCATCCTGTGCTTTCTCACACCCTTCCTGCTTACCTTCTCCAGGTTTCTCCAGATACCCATTTAGAGCTTTGTTGACTCTGGCTGAGCTTACAGAATCACGCCACTGACCCCCGTCCCGAACCAAAGAACTGGCTACGCCAGGGATCGAACCCGTGCCCCTTGAGCACAGAATTCTCAAACCAGCACGTCAACCACTTAGCCAGGACGGCTAAGATTTTGGGTCTACCATGCTCATTTCAAATAAATAAAAAATAAAAATATTTATCACCTGAAAGCAAGGAGCAGTATTAAAATCTAAACCAAACAGGAATTCTTCCATATATGAAGTGAGAATGCCCATTCTTCAATCCTTACTTTTTACGCTAAAGTTTTTCCCCGAAAAATTCCCCCTGGAAACATTCTTCCACACGGAAACTTCTTCCCCCACCCCAAAAAATCCGTGTATTTCAAAATAACAAATACTGAATGTAAATAATGGGCAAATTGCATAACTTAGAGCCGTTTCCCAAGGGGCTGTGGGGGGTCATGCCATCCGTAGAGGCATAGCTATTGCACCTTTCACCTATGCTGAATCAAATTGCTATCTAAACGTTTTATCAGATGTATTTTAGGAAAAGGGGGTGTAGGAGGGGGGATAGATGCCCTCCAATTTTTTGGTCACTTAAAAAGAACACTAGAACTTTTGTTATCTGTGAATGAGCCCTTTTCCAATCTCCTAGGATCACTGAATGGATAAAATTACCCTGGGGAAAAACACCAAATAAAAAGATAAATGCACATCTGAGATCTCTCTTCTGGCAAAAACTACAAAATTCCACATTCTTGTAGATATGAGCTTGAATCATCTACAGTATGGCATTCGGATATGTCAAATCTTATGATATGATTTTCATTAAGAACACCTAACTTTTTGAGGGTGTTCCCTCTTTTCGAGAATCAGGCATATTTTCTCAGTATCATAGATTTTGATAAGTAACATTAAAGTTAAAGAATTTTATATATTTCAATTCAGCATAGAAAGGCAATTCTTTTGGTGCATCCATTAATACTATAATTCCCCTTTTTAGAGTTTCGGTTACTATTGGGCCGAGTCACTCCGAACTTAAAGTGCGGTACCACGAATTGTTTGATACGTTGCTTTGAAGACAGGCAAATTGCTTGAGTTCAGCATTTTAAGACAATCATAGAATTGAGAGCCAGCTCTAACTTAATTCTATTCAGTGAAACTTTTCAACTTGCCCTAGTGCATGTAAAAAAACAGACAGTTTTTTCAAATGAAAGTAAAGAGCATTATTAAAACATTAAACGAACAAAAATCATTTCGTATATGAGGAGGGGGGTGCTGGTGACTCTCCATTCCCCAGGTCTTTGCATCAAAGTTTTTAGGTGCTTTAAAATATTTCTTATTCCAATTTAACGGCGCTTAGGTTTGAGCAGTGTGCAGTCGTTCTTAGGGAATTGGGACACACGGTCAAATTTTAGCTCCACGAGCGGGTTCGAGGAGGTAGCAGACCCCCACCCATGTATAAAACAATGTTTGCTAGTTTTAAGTTTTAATCTAGCTCTTTTTTTCATTAGAGAAAACTTGTTTTTTTTTTTAGTTTCATAAACAATCAAGTGAATCACCTTAGCAAAACCAAGCATAAAGATAAATGTAGGTATTAGCAATATATCATATGTGAACTACGTGACTTTTCAGGATTGGTCACTCAAAATTACGGTCGATTTCAAGCTGGTCCTATTTGAGGCAAAATCGTAGATTTATGTCACAAAAGGTACAAGGGCACTAGAACTTTAAAAAGGGGACTAGAACTTATAAACTTCATTTGAATGAGCTGTCTAGCGATTTTCTAGGATCGCTAGTTCGATACGATCACCTCTGGGTAAAAACCGAACAACGACGCATCTGTGATCTTCCACATAGGGAAAATAATAAGATGCAAAATTCCCAATTTCTACAGATAGGAGGTTGAATTCTCTAAAGCAGTATTTTCTGATATGTTGAATCTAACGGTGTGATTTTCGTTAAGATGGCTCAGATATATCAGATATTCGTTAAGATAGGCAATATTTGAGGGTGTTTTCCCATTTTCAGACTTAATAAACTTTATATATTTGGAATCAGCACAAAAAGGTTATTCTTTTGATGAATTAAGTGTTATGAAAATTCCTTGTTTTAACGTTTCAGTTAGCATTGGTCGGAGTTGCTCCTTACTTAAAGTTTGTTAACACGAACCATTTGATTATTTGTTGACAGTAAAAGTTAATGTCGATGCATGCTGCACGTAAGACAATAAATTCTCTTTTACCTAAATTTGAAAGATACTACTGATATCCTAATTCTTTGTATTTACGTGACAAGGTTGCGCATATCTCATGGGAAAATTTAAAAGATGTAAAAAATAAAACCTTTATGTAATGCCCTATTTCACGAAAAAAATCACGCTGAATTCTTTAGTCTCATCCGCAGAGTTAAAGAAAGGTCATTATCTGAAGTTCATTGTGTATGTTTAAAAAAGGCAAAAATTTATTTTTAAAAACACACATTTTTCTTAATGAAAGTAAAGACCAAAGTTGAAATTCAAAACAAACGAAAGTTTAAAAACTAGCGCTTTACCAAAAACTCAGCTTGCTTGAGGATTTTCAGAGAAGTATAATACTAAAAGGTATCGATATCGTGGCCAGTGGAAAACTAGAACCTCATAAAATAATCTTCTATTTTCTGCTGACTACATACAGAACTTTCTACTGCAAAGGGTCATCTTGTTTTTTCGGGGTTGGTTTTGTGTTTTCAGTAAAGCGCTAGATTTTAGAATTATACTGATATCGGAAGATGTCACGGTTCATTTTAATTGAGCTAGTTCTATGGATAAATAATTGTCAGCAATCGGCAATAATTATTGCTTCGAAGGTTACGCATAATTTTTTTTTCATTTTAAGTTTCAATTTCGTTCTATATTTCCGTAAAAAACCTATTTTTTTAAATTAATGCATGAGGAAAGATGATATATTCTGCTTCGGAAAACATATATCATGTCTAATTCTTAGGAGGAGAAAATGAAGGCGATGTACTTGGTTGTAGGAATTAGTGGATAAGCCTTCACATGAAGGCACCTAGGAGGAGAATCCTCATCACAGACTCAGGAGATATTCTACAAAAGCGCTCAAAGATTTGCCCTTCAAAACGAATATTTTCAATACATCAGACACAAAAAACTTCAAAGTCTCCTAAGGTTAATTTGTGTGAAACGTATCGCAGACCTAGCGTTGCTACCTACAATTTATACAGGCAACTTTGAAAATTAAAATCACTGCTTCCATTAGGAAGAAAATATTTGAGCAGTCTTTAACCTACCTTGTGATAATCTAAATTACAAGCTGATTAGGATTAGTGATCACATTCTTTAAGATCTATCTGACAATAGTAAAACAATAATAAAATTTTATTCACGGTTATTACTCACTTTTCTACCTCCAGTATTCACAACTTAAGCGAGAATTTCCGATGTTCCACTGATGCACCTGTACAATTTTGGGCAGTAATTTTTCGATAAATGTGACACCCTAGAAATGAGAAAATGCATAGGTATGTACGTAATACGTAATGCTAACTGAACATTCCCAGTACCAATTAATTCGAAGGCATATTGACAGCTTACATTTTAACACGTCCATACTTCAACATGTCTCTTCTAAATGGGAGTGTATCCAAATATTACATCAATGAAAATAATTCATTGTCAACGATTACGAAAGGTATTTTTAGACAAGAATATTGATGTAAAAGATTTATAGTTTGAATTTATTCATTGGAGTTAAAATTATTCAAGTGCCAAGATCATAAGGATTTTGAACCGTCCATAGCTTTAAAAATCGTATTGACTCAAAGATTCCCCAGTATGTACTGAGTTTAGATAACATTTTAAAATTGGGGTTCTCAAGTGAGGGGTCTGATAAGACATATCAAAGGGTCCAGTCATTCCTGATGCTAACAATATTTCAGTATAATTATTATTTCGTCTTTTAATGTCATGCATATTTTGTTCTGAGAGAAGGCCGTTTATTCGTCAAGAAGTTAGTGGTAATGAACTTTAAGTAAGGAGCGAATCTTGTTAATAGTAAACAAAACTCTAAAAAATGAGTTTTGATAATAAACTATTAATCGAAAGAATATTCTTTTCATTTTGATTCCAAGTATCAACATTCATTAAGTTTAATATTACGAACCAAAAATTACGACTCAAAGGAAATTTGCCTTACTCCCTCAAAAGAGAGAGTCATTTCGAAGAAAATTACAACATTGTATTCAGCAAATCAGAAAACTCCACTAAATACGCTTCAAACACTATCAACAAAAATATAAAATTTTGAATTTTTCCGGGGAATCTGACCACGAATGCGTGTTTATTTCTTTGCTATTTTGTTTTTTTTTTCCAGCGACGGTCTTATCAAATATATGATCCTAGAATATCAGGAGAATGCTACTAGAGCAAAAATTGGAAGCTCTAGTGCCCCTTTTAAACAACAAGATAAATTGTGCAACAGTCAAGTGGCATCTTCTGCCATTTTATGGTGCAAAACGACAATTTTGGCCGATTGGGTGCCAAAAAAGTCATCGATTTTTAAATCATGAGATAGCCAATTTAAAATTATAGAAAAACTACAAATTGAGCTTTCCAGTTTCAGAGGCAGCAATGTCATAAGGTAGCGTATTTTAAGTTTCATTTAGCTGGGTTGATTCATTTGAGGTTTGACAAAATAACCCCCATCTTCAACATTTAGAGAATTCCATGAATTTTTGTTGTCCCTGATAGATCGACTATCAAACAGTACAGACCAATGCTGAACAGTCTATGGTCTTTTGGACTGTTTTCAGGCATTAATATGCCTGCGTACGAAGCTAGAAGTAGAGTAGAAATCTAGGCCATACTTCAGACGGACCTATACACCAAGTCAAAGAAAGTGAATAGTCCCTCGCTATACCTAAGGAATACTGACGCATCCACGCAACATTGCACGCACATGTTATACTTTCCGAGCGTTATTGGGACCAATGAATTAATAATGTTAATGGGATCATGTTATACTTTCCGTGTATTGTATGGGATCAATGGATTATTACGCAACACCATTACGAAAAAATCAACGATTTATGAAATATTTATCTGCTGTAGGATTTATAATAATCCTTATAATAAAGGATTTGAACTTGAGATTCCCAAGTATAAAGGGATAACGCGCTAAACACCTTAGCTAATACGCCAATGGCTATAGATTGCTCTTTGGAATACATTTCAAGTGATAGATTTCGTGCCAATGAACATTGCCTCCTGAGTCGTTTCAATGTTTCAATACATAAGTCGTTTTAGAATGGGGGATCTGGAGAGAGAACCAATGGTCCCCTATGCCCCCACCACCCTGAACCCCAACCCCCTCTAGAAGGCCTCCCAGCTTTTTCATCCCTCCAAATTTTTGCCCCCCCACCTAAACTGTTTTGCCCCCCTAAATGTTTTTGCCTCCCCCCGAACTTTTCAAGTTTTTGTATTTTTTTAGCTTAGAAAATTTTCAACTTTTTTTAAGTCTTAAAAAGACATAAGATATATACCTTTAATAAAAATTTTGTAATGACATTTTTTTGGAGTGTGAAATGAAAATGGTATACGTATGTTAGTCAGGATTTTTGTTTTAGAAAAAAACAACTTTTGTAATGGCATATTTTTGGCACGACTTAGATCTTTTTTTTCAAGACTGAGTATGAATGAAAATAGAATACGTATATTAGTCACAATTTTTTTATCACGGTAATCATGAACGGAATCTTTTTTAGGCTGTTATTTTGTTGGTAATCAGCAGTGTGAGAGTCAGCTTAAAATGATTGAAGCGGAAAAACAAAAAACACATATTTACATGCTTTTTTTCTTGTAAAAAAATTTTTTTTGTCAAAATAATTCAAAAAAATACGAAATATTTCTTACAAGTTCTAGAAGGAGCTAATTCGATCCAATATTAAAAGTTCTGGTGCCCTTTTTAAGAGCAAAAACAGACTGGAAGGCAAGCAGCCCTTCTTTCAAACCTATTAATTTTCGAAACGCATCCATTTCAAATTTTGAGACACCCGTTTTGCTCAACATAGTAGAACGGCCCAGCAACTATGTCTTTAGAGATCTTAGGCATGTCACCCTCCCCCCCCCCCACAATTATGCAATCCGCCCATTATGCTTTAAAACTAAATGTTGATTTAAAATAAATCAAAAGGCATTGTGCTTATGGTTGCCAATAAGACACCTCAGCTACATATCGAGAACGACTGGGGGTATTAAGTTGAAACTTTGGGGATACTACTATTACTACTTCTGCTTTGTACAATTTTAATAAATAAAAAGAGTGTAAGTGTATCCAGGTTGTCAAAAAGCATTAGTAGAATCATTTGGGAATGATGTTAATTTTTATTTTTCAGGTCAACTTCAGAAGCTATAGAATTATATTAAAAGACACTGTTTGTGTCAGTAGTATCCCATCAATCTATTGTATGACATGCCCTCCCTTTTCCCACAGGATTTCTGTGATATGCTCTCTGACGTCACAAGACACACCCTCGCCTTTAAACGGTCAGATAGGAAAATAAACAGAGAGTTCCCGTGAAACGCCCTCTGACGTCACGACACACACTCAATCTATTCTAAAACACAGATAGTAGATTAACATGGGATTAGGCATCCCCCTAGCAAGCACCATTTTTATCGATTACTAAAAAAATAGAAGCCCCATATCTTTTGTTTCCCCAGATTCTAGGTGTTTTATTATTTGTACAGTATTAAAAAAGAGTTCAGTGTGTCAACATCAACATGGGTGCGTATACATTATTGGGTATTGAAAGTGTCGGTGAGATGGAACCTAGAGCGCCTAAAGTAGCAGTAGAAATTATAAAGGGTTGCTGACTAACCCTAGAATGGGAAACGATGTATGCAGGACCTGTTATATTAGTAAGCAAATTCAAGTCGGAAGAACAGTTAGGCTTTGATACTAAAGTGAATATAGTGCATATACAGAGACTACAAGACGGATTAAATGCGTTAGCGAAATATACCGAAGAGAACAATCTATAATACATGGTTTGTTACTAGCAATTATTAGTCCGTATTTGCTAGTGAGCCTGTTAAAATGGATAGATTTGAGAGGCAGAAAATCTTACGCAGTCTAGGTAAATTGGAAAAATGTTTAATTTTATATGAGGACTTTCTGGAATTATCTCTTCAAAGAAAAATATTTTCTCGAGAAATGCTTTACAATATAATGGGAAGTGATTTCCCATCTTTGGACTATTGCATAAGACTTTGTCGTCGTAGTCCCCAAGCTGTTACTCAATTTATATATATATTAATTGAGACAAAACAAAATCATGTTTTGGTTTTGTTCATATCCACTACTTAGACGGGCATTTTGTGCCGTCACTTCTCCTAGAAGACATTTTTTATGGATCCTGAGTCAGATTCCTTTTGGAAGTGAGACAGTCAACATCGCAAAATGTTTTACATATGCCCATTATACTTGTATTTCTTGGGCAGCTGGTTATCCTGCGAGAATTGTACCTTTGTTAATGACTATCATGAAAAGTGTAAATTATGCAACCCATGTAAATTGCATAAAGGATATGCTGTGGAAATTAAAGACTGTAAGTCCTGTCTTGAAGAGATCTGTGACTCTCATAATAGAGGTTTAATAAGCTCCGATTGTCAGTATGATAGGTGTGATCAATGGAAAAATACTTACCCTGGCATGATTGCAAAAAACCCTAAACGTGGGTTCAGTTTATTTTTAAGAGACTGGTATCGTCGTGGCTTTAAATTATTTTGGGAAGAAGAACCTGGTCTACACTTGAATTGCTGGAATAATAAAAGAGTCTAATTTTTACGACATCGCTGTGAAGATACTGGCTACTTTGATAATAAATCTACAGGCTTTTATTTGGGTGTTACAGAAAGGGACTCTAATGAGAATTTTGTATGTGACATTGCTTCAAATGAACAAATTGAAGCAGGTGCACTTTATGCTTTGAATCAGAGCTGTGTAATCAATTCTAAATAGATATTTAACAACAATGCAGTTACAATACACTGTATGAAATGGGGCTCTGACACTGTATGCCAAGATAAATACAAATTGGACCCTAATAGGTTCAACACAGTATTGTTCTTGATGTTTAGGTATACATACAAGAATAAATATGAAAGGACACAGTGATATATATATATATATATATATATATATATATATATATATATATATATATATATATATATATATATATATATATATATATATATATAATATATATATATATATATATATATATATATATATATATATATATATATATATATATATATATATATATATATATATATATATATATATATATATATATATATATATATATATATATTTCTCCTGGATTATAAACAAACCTGTGTGGCAAGTTTATCTTTAATAAACTTAATTTACTATTATTCAGCGCTCGTCGCCTGACCATCACGTGTACTTCGTGTGTGTTGGTTTGAATTATTTTTGAAGTGAATTTATAACGAGATGAGCGTTTCCGAGCTTTTGTATTCACCGCTATTGAACTTTGTTTTTGAAAATTTAAGTGGTGTTGATGAAGCCGTTATTTTACGGAAAGGAGTGGACTTTTTTAAAGATTTGGAAACTGTTAAGTCAGAGAAAGAAAAGCTATGGAGTTTTATGAATGAAAATGATCCCCTGTCAGAAGGGGCACTAATGCAATTCTCAGTCACCTGCAAAATATATAAACTTTATGAAGAAATGTGATGCCAATGGAAAACAGCTCCCTTGTTTTGTCATCAAAAGGTCAACAGAAGTCCCTGTTATCTCTGCTACAGCGTTTACACAAGTCACAGCCAAGCTTACGAGACTTGAGCAAGCGATTTCGCTAGTTTCTGCCAAGATTGATTCGTACAACTGAAGTATCCTCAAATACCTGTGATTAACCAACCTGCTGCGTGTGATACGCATACTACAAATTTGATCTCCAATCCCCCGCCTGAGCTTGGTGACCCGCTAAAGCGAAAATCAGTAATAGACTCAATTTCTGGTCATCAGCTGGTGTCCAGAGTGCGAGCGACTAAAAAGCGGTGGACGGTGAATATTGAGAAATCTGCAGCTGAAGATTTTTGCTAATCAGCAAAGGAAGCTCTACCTGGTTCTAGTGTGAGAGTTTTATCTAAAAAACACACTGGTGTTATTCGAGCAGTCCCGTCTGATTTTGACCTTGAAATGCTACGGAACCAGTTTGGTATAATCGGGTCTAGTCGATTTGGAACAAGCAAATCGGTTAAGCTTGAATTTTTAGAGGCGATTAATAAAGGATCATTTCTGCGAAACGGTGTGAAGATTGGGTATGAAAACTTCCGTGTTTATGAGTTCAAGCAATTGCCTAAGTGTTGCTTCAAGTGTCGTTCCCCTGGGCACTTGGAAAGTGCATGTACTTATAGCACTCCCAAGTGCGCTCGTTGTGCTGGACCGCATTTATCTACGAACAGTGATCGTTGTACGGAATCTCCGAAATTTGCCAATTGTGGAGGATCTCATCCTTCTTACAGCCTACGATGCCCTGTGATTAAGAAAGTCACTGATAAGGTCTATTCTCAGAAATGAATCCGGACATAAGTATAGTCTCATTTAATATTAATGGAACGAGAGGCAAGGACTATTTTATTGATGATCTGTATGTTAATTACGACGTTGTTTGTCTCCAAGAACATTTACTGACCGCCTTTAGCTAAAATTTTCTGAGACGAAGCAGTGATCACGTTGTTTTTGTGCGTCCAGCTAAAATTACGCGTGGCCGCCCTTCTGGTGGCTTAGCATGTGTTTTTAAGAAAAATATTTCTGGTGCGTGTCCTGTGCTTTTCCAGTCAGATGACACTTTTCTTACGGTGCGTCTTGGTTATATTGTATTAATTAATGTGTATGTGCCATATAATGATCGTTCCATTCTTTCATTTCAGAATTTCTCTAGTGCTTGTAATGGTCTTAAAACTTTAATTCAAAAGATATCGGATAACGGATTGCATTTTATTATTGCTGGTGATTTTAATACCGATCTGGTTTCTGATAATGTAAGGAATGATCAGCTTTTTGATTCTCTCGCGGCTGATAAAATTGTTCGGAAGTCCCATGATTATACGTATATTCACCATTCAGGTAGTAAATCAGACATTGATCACGTTATTTGTTCTGCAGCTCTTGTCTGGTTGCCAGTTACGGTTCATTTTGACGAGAATGATCTTGATCACCTTCCGATGTCTTTTTGTTTACCAAAGTCTTTTATTTGTTTTGAGAGTACGTATAAGAGTCGTGGTGTACGTTCTAATTGGTTTTATAATCCTAATTGAAATGATGCGAATTTTTCTGTTTATCTTATAACTTTGGCTTCACTACTAAGTACGATATATGTTTCTTATCAGCTTTTGCAGTTTAGTCAGAATTTTATTTATGCTAAATATGAAATAGACCGATATTATCATTCTATCCTCTCTGCTATGAAAGCAGCTGAAAAAATTTCTGTCCCAGTAAAGTGAATCCGAAAGAATACTCAAAAGCCTCTTTGGTCATTTGACCCTAACCTTAAGGCCTGTAAAAATAAAGCTAAATTTTGGTTATAAATTTGGACAGATTGTGTTCGGCCTAGGTTTAGTAATATTTTTCTTACTAAATAGAAAACTAAATTAGAATTTAAGAAGTATCTAAAAAGTGTCCGATACCGAGGGCTTGATTTTCCATCTTTGCCTAAAGATTGGAGGAAAGTAATTAATTCAAGTAAAACAGATGATTCTGATGTAAGTAGTAATGCTATTCCACCAAGTTCTTGGCATGCATTTTATTCGAAGATTTTCTCCGTTTTGAATTGTTTTGTTCGTAGAAAGTTTGGCGAAGCGTTTGTTAAAATTGTCCCAATATTTCTAAGTCAGCGCTTTGTTTTGCCTATATCGCGTTGTGAAGTTTTGAATGCTTTGAATCATCTTAAGTCGAAATCTATTGATGCTGATGGTATCTCTAAAATGCATCTAATTCCCCAATGTGCTGAACTTGTGTCACATCTTGCGGTTTTGTTTAAAATGTGCTTGGCATCTTCTGTCGTCCCGGAAAGATTTTTGTGTGGCAGCGTGACTTCAATTTTAAAAAGAGGTAAACCGCCAACAGATTGCTCTTCTTACCGTCCAGTTTCTGTTTCTTGCAATATTAGCAAGGTCTTCGAGTATATTATTTTACCTAATTTAGCTCGAAATATTTCTTTCTTTGGTGAAAATCAACTTGGTTTCAGACCTGGTGTGGGTGCCAACATGCTCATCGTGTCCTTTTCTTCTATTCTACTTTCTAATTCTTCTAAGGGTAAGGGCGTATATCTCTGTACACTTGATCTTTCAAAGGCTTTTGATTCTGTTTTTCATAACCAGCTTTTCTTTTCTTTGGCTTTTTCTGGTGTTAATTTTTCGGTTATTTACCTTCTACGGTTTTGGTATTCTAATTCTTACCTCCGCCTGAAATCTTCTCCAGAAACAACTATTAAAGTACTTCTTGGTGTTAGGCAGGGAGGTGTTAGTAGTAAGGCCATAGGCACTTGAAAACTTACATTCAAACTTACGCCTGAGGCATGGATATGTGTGTAAGTTTTCAAGTAATTGGGTTACCAGGGTCATTTGCAAAGAGGTACCATTTCAACGAGTATAACTTGATTGGTGATTAGGATTTGAATATTTTTTAGGTTAAATCCCTGGTCATTCATCTGTAAGTAGATTAGTAGGTTTTTTTTTTAAACTTTGCTAATAGGTTTTTAAACCTATTACTACGAACGCTACATGCATTCCATTTTTGAAACTAGGAGTGAGATTGTGTGATGCTATAAGACTGGTTTCGTTTCATGGGTTCATTAATAGAAGGACTAATGTTTTTGAAAAGGGTAATTACTTCTTTAGTTTACGAGATTTGCGAATTTTTTGCGAAAAGATATTTGCGTAAAGGTATTGCGAAGGTTAAGAATGCCTCACGGGTAATTAAAGAATGAGATGCTTGCATCAACAATACAAAGAATAAGCTCAGATACTTAATAGATTTGACGCTTACAAGAGACATTGCTAGAAGTATTCAATAGCTTAATTGAAAAGTAACGATAGAATGACATTGTGACTTGACCTAGCTTTACCTCGCCGATGTGGTCTGTATAATACATAAGTAACGTTTGAAAAATATTGTCAATTTAAAAAGAAATGGCTGAAAAATGTTTTGAGGGGGATGGGTTGCATGGAGGGGTGAGTTGCACGAGGGTTCAGTTAAAGGGGATACAGTTGCACGGAGGGTTTCGGTTATACACGGGTTTAGTTACAAGGGGGATTCAGTTGCACGGGGGGTATCCCTTTTTTCGAAAATCGGGCTCCCTGTTTTCAAAATCCCTTTTTCTTCTGAGGCTTGGAGCATTTGGTGGTTAGATATTAAACGTAATGAAATTTATATAATTGCAATCTGCATAAAAACCCAATTCCTGTCAATTGTTATCAAAATTCCAGTTTTGAGTTTTGGTTACAATTGAGCTAAGTCGCTTCTTCATTACAATTTAACACTATGAACTATTTGATAGGACTTATTGGGCTAACGTCCTATTTTTAATTAATATTTTAACAATCCGGAGTTTTTGAAGCCTGATTCACGCTATTAAGGCTTAGTATTTCTGAGTCCAGTTGAAATATACACCATTTTAGAAAATTCTCTTTTTGGGGGAAGCTTTTGGTTCCTTTACATGTACGTAAAGGACTGAAATACCCTTACAGGAACTAGAACTTTTTATCTACCGTGAAAATATTCACAAGTATGGTATTACTTTTTCTATCTTCCACTGAAAAATTTAGAATTGAACTTTAAATTTCTGTATGTCTTTGTGAAATAAAGAACTTAAGTGGAAGATTTTTATTTTCTCTGGATAAATTAGAATTGAATTGTGTTCTTTGGTAAAATTCAGTAGGGAACTTGAACTTCCCTTTGACTTCGTTGAGAAAATTTTAAATTGAACTTTAAATTTTTTCATCTCCATGAGAAAAGTTGGAACTGAATTTAAGAAAATTTAGAATTAAATTGAAACTTTCTATCTTCATAGAAAATAATCACAATAATAGTATAGCTTTTCCTATCTTCTATGGAAAAATTAGAACTGAAATTTAAATTTTTATGTGTTGGTGAACTTAAAACTGACGTGGAAGCTTCACCTACGAAATACTAAGAAACCTTAGCTCAGAAAAGTCTGAAATATCCAACTACTCATCCCAAACTAGAATTTCCAGTCAAATGAGCCCTCTTAGGATATTTTGGTACCACTAGGTCGATAGATATGCGGGTCAAATTTCATCTTAAAGTGCCAATGTATCTGATAGAATAATTTAAGTCTTATGATCAATTTCATAAAACCTTTAATTTTCACCTTTTTCTTCATTAAGTATCAATTACTTCAAGAAATTAAGTCCACATTTTTTGCAGATAGGAGCTTGAACGAAGTAGGGATATTGGTTTTTAGAGTTTCGCTTACTATTGAGTCGTATCGCCCAACGCCACCTATGAAAAGATTCTTTTAAAAGAAAAACTTCAAATTGAAAAAAGAAACCATAAGCAAATAATCTTAACAAAGTTTAATCTCTTCCAAAAGAAACTTAAAAAGTAAACATAGTCAACCCATTTTTCACTGGCAAATTCCTATGATATTTTTGAGTATATAAAAAATATAATTTCCCATTAATGTTAAACTTTTATTGAACAAATATTAGACAAATCTACTTCACTTATACAAGTAGAATTATCTGGCAAGATTTCTGTTTCAAGAGGTTTATCCGATATTGGAATACGGTTTTTTAGAATGAGCCATTGAAGATGTATCGCTTGTGGAACTTATTTTTAGCCTCAGGTTCTTTACAGGGCTTCTGTCTTCTTCATTAGCATCTATCTTTCCTTTTTTCAACCGACCACTTCGTTTCCATAGCCTCAGAGTTTCTAAGTTTTCTTTTCAGCTTTTGCTGGGTTTTCCGGAGTTTTCTTTTCTACTTTTCCTATAAGTGCTTCATCTTTCATATCAAGTGGAATTTCCTTCTTTGGTTCGCTTATTTCACACTTGGAATGAAAGTCCAATTCGTCATAACGAGGATATAAAGATCCTGATGCCAGCAGAGCATAGGACTTTAACTCGCTTTCTGTTAGTTTGTTTAGCACTATTTTAGAGGATTTGAAATGTCTCCGAATTCCTATTATTTCAGCGAGGCTAATGAAACATCTTTCTGTCATTTTTTTTATTTCCTGAAATGGAAACAGAGATCATTGAAATATTAATCTTTTTTCTTCATTTGCAAAAAATATTGCATTCAAAATTCTTTACAGTCACATGAAATGTAATTAAACAAATATAAAAGATTTTTCAACTAAAGTAAGGAGCAAGTTTAAAACTCATAATCGATTGAAGCTACTTTGTATATAAGAGTCAGACCCCAAATTTCCTTAAGAAAATTTGGAAAAAAGCCAACTTCACAATAAAGAGTAAGGAGTTAAGGATGAGACAGACTTTTGATCTTTTACATAATTAAATAAATAAATAAATAAAAAACTTGCGAATATTTTCATTCTAACTTAACTTGTAGGAAATAATCGAAGCAAACTCAAAACGAGCAAATCCCCTATGTCTTCCCAATTTAATTTTCTTTCATATGAATACTTTTCATTTTAAAATTAAAATATGCTAAATTCTTGATTTTCATACTTGGTGGTCATTAAAAACGAAATTTTTGTGTTAAATAAGTAGTTATTGTATCTTTTAAAAGAGCTTTACGGGGATTGAGAGACTCAGTTGCCGGATTCCGTGTGATTTTTCTTCTTTTCAGTAAAGACATTCGATATCCTAAAAGTGTTTAATTCAAACTTTTTTAAAACTTCGAAATTTTTCAACTTTATTTATTTTTTTCTTTTTGTACATAACCTAAAATGTCAAAATATGCTTACAGTTCTAACAATTGCGCTCTGTGATTGGTCAGAGACATGATGTGACTTTCCCACTGGTATTCTATGACCGGTTATTGACACTACCTAATCTATTGCATGTATTAAATCAGTATTTTTTACGCAGTGGAACGATAAACACATAAGTCATATCTATAAAAAAAAAGTGAAGATTGATCATTTTAATAAAGTGTGTTTACATAACAAGTTTATTGTATCATTTAATTCTGAAAAAGATAAGTATTTAAAATTTGAAAAAAGTACATGTGATAGAACTATTGGAAATTTATTCATGAATATTCATGACAGTAATCACTAAAATTTCTTTGGAATATCGAAAAAATTCAACTCTTATGTTGGTGGTTATGCGAGATTGAGATCTCCAGAGATGATTGCACTCAAAGAGAATGCCAACATAAAAATAATCATTGATGATAGAGGACAACTCCTTGCTACTGTTGCAGGTAACACATTACCTACTGATACATCCAATCGTCACCTTTCGGGTATCAGCATTCAACGGAAGATCAATAAAAGAAAGGCCTACTCTTCTACTAATATCGTAAACCATATCTTGTCTACGTGCCGAAACTGTTACCTGTGTAAAAATGATGTGATAATAGACAGTGAAATTGCCAGAAAAATAAAAAGGGCATTGTCAGAAAATATCACGATGGAATATAAAGATGAATCGATGAAAAACAAAGCACCAGCAAACGTTACTGCCATTGATCAAACAGTCATTGAACCAAATAATACCAAAGACGAAAAGCATATTGAGACTGTTGATGAGAAACCAGTAAAAATTGTGTATGACTCAAAATGGAATAATGATTATTCTACTGATTACGAACCAAGAGAAGACAATAGCTATAATATCAAGCGAGAACATGGTGAACTATTTTATGGAGCAGATTCAAAATGTCCAAAGTTAATCATTGATATTAATAATGTATCATAATATATTTTTGTATTAATATTCTACATAGCATTAGTTCATTAAAAATATATTATGCATTACATTGTTATGTGTTCAATATTTTTAGAGTAATCTAGCACATCAAACGCTGATACTATATAAAAAGACGTCTGATATGTAAGGAAACGAATTTGTAGAAGTCTATTTTCAGACTCATGGGAACAAATTCTTTCTTGAATTTGCCTCCTGGACAAATAAAAAAAAAGACATTTAATTCTAGAAATTATGACGAAACTCAAAGTACGAAACAAACTCTTTCTTGAAGTTACCTCATGGATACACAATGCAGAAATTTCATTTAAGAAATTATCAAAAATTGTAAGTAAGTAGCAAATTCTTTCAAAAATATGTTAATACGTTTAAGTAATAAATATCTTTAAGATTAACCCGTCTATATTCTTTATAATATTTTTATTTATTTCATTAAATAATTAATAAATTGTAATTAAGTAAAAATATATTTCTTGAATTCGCTTCCTGGACACAATACAGATATTTAATTCAAGAAATCATAATAAAATCGCAAGTAAGTAATAAAGTCTTTATTGTTTTCACCCATTGGATACACAATACTGAAAATTCATTCAAGAAATTATGAAGGAACTGTAAATAGGTAACACACTCATTTTACCTCATGGATACACAATGCAGAAATTTCATTTAAGGATTTATCAAAAATTTTAAGTAAGTAGCAAATTCTTTTTTGAATTCGCCCCCTGGGTAAATAAAAAATACAGTTCATTAAAGAAATTATTAAAAAATTGTATGTAAGTAGCAAATTCTATCTTGAATTCACCTGCTGGATAAACAAAAAAGACATTTCGTTCGAGAGATTATGACAAAATTCCAAGTAAGTAACAAACTCTTTATTGTTTTCATGACTTAGATACACGATGTAGAAATTTAATTCAAGAAATTATGAAAAAACTCTCAGTAAGTAACAATTTCTTTCTTGAAGTCAACTCTTGGATACACAATACGGAAATTTCATTTAAGAAATTATGAAAAAAAAACAATTTCTTTAAGTCAACTCTTGGATACACAATACGGAAATTTCATTCAATAAATTATGAAAATATTTGAAAGTAAGTAACAAACTCTTTTTGTTTTCACATCTTGGTTATACAGTACAGATACTTCATTCAAGAAATTATGAAAAAATCACAAGTAACTTTTTTTTTCTCTTTATCAAAAACAATTTTCACTTAGCTACACGATGTAGAAATTTAATTCAAGAAATTAGGGAAAAATTCTCAGTAAGTAACAATTTCTTTCTTGAAGTCAACTCATGGATACACAATATGGAAATTTCATTCAAGAATTTCATGACTTAGATACACGATGTAGAAATTTAATTCAAGAAATTATGAAAAAAATCTCAGTAAGTAACTATTTCTTTCTTGAAGTCATCTCTTGGATACACAATATGGAAATTTCATTCAAGAAATTATGAAAATATTTGTAAGTAAGTAACAAACTCTTTATTGATTTCACCTCTTGGATATACAGTACAGATACTTCATTCAAGAAATTATGAAAAAATTGCAAGTAAGTAACTTTTTTCTCTTTATAACAAACAATTTTCACCTAGCTAAATGATGTAGAAATATAGTACAAGAAATTTTTGAAAAAATTCTCAGTAAGTAACAATTTCTTTCTTGGAGTTATCTCTTGGATATGCAATATGGAAATTTCATTCAAGAAATTATGAAAAAAATTTTAACTAAGTAACAAATTCTTCCTTGAATTTACCTGTGGGACAAACAAAAAAGACCTTTCGTTCAAGAAATTATGACAAAATTCTAAGTAAGTAACAAACTCTTTATTGTTTTCACAAGTTAGATATACGACGTATAAATTAAATTAAAGAAATTATGAAAAAATTATAAGTCTAAGTAGCAAATTCTTTCTTGAATTCACCTGTTGGATAAACAAAAAAAACATTTCGTTCAAGAAATTATGACAAAATTCTAAGTAAGTAACAAACTTTATTGTTTTCACGAGTTAGATATACGACGTAGAAATTAAATTCAAGAAATTATGAAAAAATTCTTACGTGCGCGCACGTAACCTCGTCTAAATGAACCTTAAAAAAAAATGAAATAAAGCTATGTCGACTTTGCATATCTCTCCTGATTGGTCCCTAAAAAACCAGTCTGGTTGAAAACGTGGAGTTTTCGTAGTGCTCACTTTTTTGCAGTGTGTAGGAAGCAGTGGGGAATCCCCGTTCGTTTGGAAAGGTGCCAAGGAAAGGCATACAAATAGCATGTAGTTTCAAAACGTGTTTAATCACGTTTCTTGAATGAAGTATCTGTACTGCATATCCAAGAGGTGAAATTAATAAAGAGTTTGTTACTTACATACAAATATTTTCATAATTTCTTGAATGAAATTTCTGTATTGTGTATTCAAGAGTTGACTTCAAGAAAGAAACGGTTACTTACTGAGAATTTTTTCATAATTTCATGAATTTAATTTCTACATCGTATATCTAACTCGTGAAAACAATAAAGTTTGTTACTTAATAAGCATTTTGCCATAATTTCTTGAACGAAATGTCTTTTTTGTTTTTTTTTTTTTTTAACAAAAGTTTAAATAAATTAAGACATTTCTAATTTTAAGTTGAATTTTTTAAAAATTTATTTAATTAAATTTCTACGTCGTATATCTAACTATTGAAAACAATAAAGTTTGTTACTTACTTAGAATTTTGTCATAATTTCTTGAACGAAATGTTTTTTTTTTTTTATACAACATGTGAAATCAAGAAAGAATTTGCTATTTAGACTGAGAATTTTTTCATAATTTCTTGAATTTAATTTCTACGTCGTATATCTAACTCGTGAAAACAATAAAGTTTGTTACTTACTTAGAATTTTGTCATAATTTCTTGAACGAAAGGTCTTTTTTGTTTGTCCCACAGGTAAATTCAAGGAAGAATTTGCTACTTAGTTAAAATTTTTTCATAATTTCTTTAATGGAATTCCCATATTGCGTATACAAGAGATGACTCAAAGAAAGAAATTGTTACTTAATGATAATTTTTTCAAAAATTTCTTGAACTAAATTTCTAAATCATTTAGCTAAGTGAATATTGTTTGTGATAAAGAGAAATAAAAGTTACTTACTTGCAATTTTTTAATAATTTCTTGAATGAAGTATCTGTACTGTATATCCAAGAGGTGAAATCAATAAAGAGATTGTTACTTACTTACAAATATTTTCATAATTTCTTGAATGAAATTTCCATATTGTGTATCCAAGAGATGACTTCAAGAAAGAAATTGTTATTTACTGAGAATTTTTTCATAACTTCTTGAATCAAATTTCTACATCGTGTATCTAAGTCATGAAATTCTTGAAAGAAATTTCCATATTGTGTACCCATGAGTTGACTTCAAGAAAGAAATTGTTACTTACTGAGAATTTTTTCCTAATTTCTTGAATTAAATTTCTACATCGTGTAGCTAGGTGAAAATTGTTTTTGATAAGGAGAAAAAAAAGTTACTTACTTGTGGTTTTTCATAATTTCTTGAATGAAGTATCTGTACTGTATATCCAAGAGGTGAAAACAAAAAGAGTTTGTTACTTACTTACAAATATTTTCATAATTTCTTGAATGAAATTTCCGTATTGTGTATCCAAGAGTTGACTTCAAGAAAGAAATTGTTTTTTTTCATAATTTCTTAAATGAAATTTCCGTATTGTGTATCCAAGAGTTGACTTCAAGAAAGAAATTGTTCCTTACTGAGAATTTTTTCATAATTTCTTGAATTAAATTTCTATATCGTGTATCTAAGTCATGAAAACAATAAAGAGTTTGTTACTTACTTGGAATTTTGTAATAATTTCTTGAACGAAATGTCTTTTTTGTTTATCCAGCAGGTGAGTTCAAGAAAGAATTTGCTACTTACATACAATTTTTTAATAATTTCTGTAATGAACTGTATTTTTTATTTACCCACGGGGTGAATTAAAAAAAGAATTTGCTGCTTACTTAAAATTTTTTATAAATCCTTAAGTGTAATTTCTGCATTGTGTATCCATGAGGTAAAAAGAGTGTTCTACCCATTTACAGTTCCTTCATAATTTCTTGAATGAAACTTCAGTATTGTGTATCCAATAGGTGAAAACAATAAAGACTTTATTACTTACTTGTGATTTTATTATGATTTCTTGAATTAAATATCTGTATTGTGTCCAGGAAGCGAGTTCAAGAAAGCTATTGTTACTTACTTACAATTTCTTCATAATTTAATGAAATGATTAAAACTATTCTGAAGAATAAAAACGGGTTAAGCTTAAAGATATTTATTGCTTAAACGTATTAACATATTTTTGAAAGAATTTGTTACTTACTTACAATTTTTGATAATTCCTTAAATGAAATTTCTTCATTGTGTATCCATGAGGTAACTTCAAGAAAGAGTTTGTTGCTTACTTAGAGTTTCGTCATAATTTCTTGAATGAAATGTCTTTTTTTATTTATCCAGGAGGCGAATTCAAGAAAGAATTTGTTCCCATGTGTCTGACAATAGATGTATGCAAATCCCTTTTCTTACATCTCCGACGTTTTAATAGACATTCTAAACGTTTGATATTCTAGCTTACTCTAAAAATAATGAACACATAACAATGTAATGCATAATATATTTTTAATGAAATAATGCTATGCAGAATATTAATACAAAAATACATTATGATACATTATTAATATCAATGATCAACTTTGGACATTTTGAATCTGCTCCATAAAATAGTTCACCATGTTCTCTCTTGATATTATAGCTAATGTCTTCTCTTAGTTCGTAATCAGTAGAATAATCATTATTCCATTTTGAGTCATACACAATTTTTACTGGTTTCTCATCAACAGGCTCAATATGCTTTTCGTCTTTGGTATTATTTGGTTCATTGACTGTTTGATCAATGGCAGTAACGTTTGCTGGTGCTTTGTTTTTCATCGATTCATCTTTATATTCCATCGTAATATTTTCTGACAATGCCCTTTTTATTTTTCTGGCAATTTCACTCTCTATTAACACATTATTTTTACACAGGTAACAGTTTCGGCACGTAGACAAGATATGGTTTACGATATTAGTAGAAGAGTAGGCCTTTCTTTTATTGATCTTCCGTTGAATGCTGATACCCGAAAGGTGACGATTGGATGTATCAGTAGGTAATGTGTTACCTGCAACAGTAGCAAGGAGTTGTCCTCTATCATCAATGATTATTTTTATGTTGGCATTCTCTTTGAGTGCAATCATCTCTGGAGATCTCAATCTCGCATAACCACCAACATAAGAGTTGAATTTTTCGGTATTCCAAAGAAATTTAATTCCTTACTGTCATGACAATGCATGCATACATTTCCAATAGTGCTAGCACCTGTACTTGTTTCAAAGTTTAAATACTTCTCTTTGTCAGCATTCAATGTTACAATAACCTTGCTATGTAAACACACTTTGTTAAAATGCTCCATCTTCACTTTTTTTTTATAGATATGACTTATGTGTTTATCATTCCACTGCGTAAAAAATACTGATTTAATACATGCAATAGATTAGGTAGTGTCAATAACCGGTCATAGAATACCAGTGGGAAAGTCACATCGTGTCTCTGACCAATCACAGAGCGCAATTGTTAGAACTGTAAGCATATTTTGACATTTTAAGTTATGTACAATAAGAAAAAATAAATAAAGTTGAAAAATTTCGAAGTTTTAAAAAAGTTTGAATTAAACACTTTTAGGATATCGAATGTCTTTGCTGAAAAGAAGAAAAATCACACGGAATCCGGCAACTGAGTCTCTCAATCCCCGTAAAGCTCTTTTAAAAGATACAAAAACTACTTATTTAACACAAAAATTTCGTTTTTAATGACCACCAAGTATGAAAATCAAGAATTTAGCATATTTTAAGTTTAAAATGAAAAGTATTCATATGAAAGAAAATTAGATTGGGAAGACATAGGGGATTTGCTCGTTTTGAGTTTGCTTTAATTATTTCCTACAAGTTAAGTTCGAATGAAAATATTCCAAAGTTTTTTTTTTATTTATTTATTTATTTAATTATGTAAAAGATCAAAAGTTTGTCTCATCCTAACTCCTTACTCTTTATTGTGAAGTTCGCTTTTTTCCAAATTTTTTAAAGGAAATTGGGGGTCCCGCCCTTATATACAAAGTAGCTTCAATCTGTTATGAGTTTTAAACTTGCTCCTTACTTTAGTTGAAAAATCTTTTATATTTGTTTAATTACATTTCATGAGACTGTAAAGAATTTTGAATGCAATATTTTTTGCCAATGTAGAAAAAAGATCAATATTTCAATGATCTCTGTTTCCATTTCAGGAAATAAAAAAAATGACAGAAAGATGTTTCATTAGCCTCGCTGAAATACCTGGAATTCGGAGACAATTGAAGTCCTCTACAATAGTGATAAACAAACTAACAGAAAGCGAGTTAAAGTCCTATGCTCTGCTGGCATCAGGATCTTTACATCCTCATTATGACGAATTGGACTTTCATTCCAAGTGTGAAATAAGCGAACCAAAGAAGGAAATTCCACTTGATATGAAAGATGAAGCACTTATAGGAAAAGTAGAAAAGAAAACCCGGAAAACCCAGCAAAAGCTGAAAAGAAAACTTATAAACTCTGAGGCTATAGAAACGAAGTGGTCGGTTGAAAAAAGAAAGATTGATTGTAAGGAAGAATACAGCAGGCCTGGAAAGAACCTTATGCTAAAAATAATGTCAAGAATCAATACATATTCAATGTCTCATTCTAAAAATCAGTATTCAAATATCTGATAAACCTCTTTAAGCAGAAATCTTTACAGTTAATTCTACTTGTATAAGTAACGTAGATTTGTCTAATATTTGCTCAATAAAAGTTTAACATGAATGGGAAATTATATTTTTTATATACTCAAAAATATCGTAGTAATTTGCCAGTGAGAAATGGGTTGACTATGTTTACTTTTTAAGTTTCTTTTGGAAGAGATTAAACTTTGTTAAGATTATTTGCTTATGATTTCTTTTTTCAATTTGAAGTGTTTCTTTTAAAAGAATCTTTTCATAGGTGGCGTTGGGCGATACGACTCAATAGTAAGCGAAACTCTAAAAACCAATATCCCTACTTCATTCAAGCTCCTATCTGCAAAAAATGTGGAATTAATTTCTTGAAGTAATTGATACTTAATGAAGAAAAAGGTGAAAATTAAAGGTTTTATGAAATTGATCATAAGACTTAAATTATTCTATCAGATACATTGGCACTTTAAGATGAAATTTGACCCGCATATCTATCGACTTAGTGGTACCAAAATATCCTAAAAGGGCTCATTTGACTGGAAATTCTAGTTTGGGATGAGTAGTTGGATATTTCAGACTTTTCTGAGTTAAGGTTTCTTAGTATTTCGTAGGTGAAGCTTCCACGTCAGTTTTAAGTTCACCAACACATAAAAATTTAAAGTTCAGTTCTAATTTTTCCATAGAAGATAGGAAAAGTTATACTATTATTGTGATTATTTTCTATGAAGATAGAAAGTTTCACCTTAATTCTAAATTTTCTTAAATTCAGTTCCGACTTTTCTCATGGAGATGAAAAAATTTAAAGTTCAATTTAAAATTTTCTCAACGAAGTCAAAGGGAAGTTCAAGTTCCCTACTGAATTTTACCAAAGAACACAATTCAATTCTAATTTATCCAGAGAAATTAAAATCTTCCACTTAAGTTCTTTATTTCACAAAGACATACAGAAATTTAAAGTTCAATTCTAAATTTTTCAGTGGAAGATAGAAAAATTAATACCATACTTGTGAATATTTTCACGGTAGATAAAAAGTTCTAGTTCCTGTAAGGGTCTTTCAGTCCTTTACATACATGTAAAGGAACCAAAAGCTTCCCCCAAAAAGAGAATTTTCTAAAATGGTTCACATTTCAACTGGAATCAGAAATACTAAGCTTTAAAAGCCTGAATCGTGCTTCAAAAACTCCGGAGTTCTACAATATTAATTACAAATAGGACGTTAGCCCAATAAGTTTTATCAAATAGTTCACAGTGTTAAATTGTAATGAAGGAGCGACTTAGCTCAATTGTAACCGAAACTCAAAAATGGACTTTTGATAACAATTTACAGGAATTGGGTTTTTATGCAAATTGCAATTATATAAATTTCATTACGTTTAATATCTAGCCACCAAATGCTCCAATCCTCAGAAGAAAAAGGGATTTTGAAATCAGGGGGCCCGATTTTCGAAAAAAAGGGATACCCCCCGTGCACCTGAATCCCCCTTGTAACTAAACCCGTGTATAACCGAAACCCTCCGTGCAACTGTATCCCCTTTAACTGAACCCTCGTGCAACTCACCCCTCCATGCAACCCATCCCCCTCAAAACATTTTTCAGCCATTTCTTTTTAAATTGACAATATTTTTCAAACGTTACTTATGTATTATACAGACCACATCGGTGAGGTAAAGCTAGGTCAAGTCACAATGTCATTCTATCGTTACTTTTCAATTAAGCTATTGAATACTTTTAGCAATGTCTCTTGTAAGCGTCAAATCTATTAAGTATCTGAGCTTATTCTTTGTATTGTTGATGCAAGCATCTCATTCTTTAATTACCTGTGAGGCATTCTTAACCTTCGCAATACCTTTACGCAAATATCTTTTCGCAACAAAATTCGCAAATCTCGTAAACTAAAGAAGTAATTACCCTTTTCATAAACATTAGTCCTTCTATTAATGAACCCATGAAGCGAAACCAGTCTTATAGCATCACATAATCTCGCTCCTAGTCCCAAAAATGGAATGCATATAGCGTTCGTAGTAATAGGTTTAAAAACCTATTAGCCAAGTTTAAAAAAAAACCTACTAATCAACTTACAGATGAATGACCACGGATTTAACCTAAAAAATATTCAAATCCTAATCACCAATCAAGTTATACTCGTTGAAATGGTACCTCTTTGCAAATGACCCTGGTAACCCAATTACTTGAAAACTTACACACATATCCATGCCTCAGGCGTAAGTTTGAATGTTTGAACTTTTTGACACTCGAGTACGAGTCTTTAATACCTTTTCAATGTGATAGATTTCACTATTTCCAAATTTTTGCAATTCATAGTCATAAAAGACACAAAGAATCTCTTCATCTTGCATATGACGAAGACGAAACATTATAGGTTTAGTGTCCAAGACTTTCGACACTTTAAAAAGTTCAATGCTCCACAAGTAATTCCCCTATTCAAAAATATTTGTTGTTCGATTTATTCGAACAGTATCACCAACATTAAATTTGCTCTTCGCCGTCTTTTCACTAGAATATTGTTTAAGGAAAGTGTGTATTGTCACTGCGATAAACTTCAATAGGACTAGCATTGGACAAGGATGGATGAGGACGTTGATTATAAATCTACATGATATTATTCAAATCTTGAATAAATGCAGCAGTATTTTTTAATGTAAAATATCTTGAAATTAAAATTCGAACTTTTCGCGTCAAACGTTCAGCATATGCCAACTTTATAGGACTTTGACCATCATAGAGTATTCTATTATATTTCAATAAAACCCTTTTTAAATGTGGATTAAAAAATTCGCTTCCGCGATCTGTTTGAATTCTTTTCATACAAATCTTGTTCAAAGATGAATTCAAGGCCGTTAGCAACATCATCGCCTCTTTTTGTCTGCAATGGAACTGCACATGCATAGCGACCAAAAACACTTATTGCAAGCAAAATTTATTTGTAGGGTTTATTATGACGTCTATGAACCGCATCTAGAGTAAAAAAATTTGCTTATAATATATGCAGAGGGTAAAAGCCTCTAGTTTTTCGATAGTCACGACCTCTAGTCCTATGATTTCAATGAAGAGCATAACAGGGTCCCTCTTGTAAATACTCCTTTGTTAGCTTCTTTTTAATTCCAGTAACCTTAGCAAGTGTAGTGGGAGAATTTAAACTTCCTGGTTCTCCAATATTTTCATAAACACCTTTCAAAACTTGATCCATTTCCATCTTAATCGTGGTGTGAAGCGCCCACTACCTTTTTGTGTACTAAACGATGTGGAAAGACGCGTTTATTTAATACCCTTACCAGAGCCCCTTCGTCTACTATCCAGTGTTTTATCTTGTGATATTTCTTCAAATTCCCTTAATCGTTTTAAAACACGTTTATTTACAATAAAACTTTTGGGGAAATTTGACGACTTTAAAAATTTCAATAAATGACTAACAGGATTCAAGTCTTTCACGATTTG
The DNA here is from genome assembly GCF_049724085.1 of Artemia sp. Qi Xiang Cuo. Taxonomy (NCBI): domain Eukaryota; kingdom Metazoa; phylum Arthropoda; class Branchiopoda; order Anostraca; family Artemiidae; genus Artemia; species Artemia sp. Qi Xiang Cuo. The sequence continues at coordinate 51,628,984 of NC_142794.1, forward strand.
CAATCAAATCTGATAACAAATCAGTTAAATTGTAACTCTTGCCCTGGATTATAACTTCATTCTTTTTCTCGTCAATTTGTTCATTTTCAGAGAGATAAGTCAAGAGTCTTTTATGTTGCTCACGATAGGATGGGGGCTATATGTCTACGACACTTGTTAATAAACCTTCTTCTTCTTTTTTCCGCTTTTTCAAAGTTTCAAAACTTTCAGTACTTTCAGAAGGTTGATCAATAGAATTTACTTTCAGCGGTTTTTCACTATAAGGTTTATGTTTGTTTACACGTCGAAGAGCATTTTGAAGCAAAATTAATTTTTCATCATCGGCAATTGTTTCATTGTTAAAAAATTTATCAATTTTATCTTCAAAGTGCTCTTTGGGTGAAAGAGCAAGTTCAATTGGCGTCAACGTATAGGGTCTAGCCATCTAGAGAATAATGTCCGGTGATCATCCGCAGTAATAATGAAAAAAAATCACCACCTGCTTGAACAAGGCGTTTTATTTTACAATTTCCTTTCTTTTTGCAGGCTAGGGCGCGTGCAAGTGAACGATGTTGCTTTGTCTGTTGTCTGACACCATCTGAGAGTTGGACATTACCTTCCTTGAACTTTAAACGAAGTTCAGATAAGAGATTAATACATTCTTTGTCAATGCCATGTTTGAGAATCACTTTCCTAAGCCTCAGTTTTGAATTGGCTAGCACGAAAAATAAGTGACGATGCTCGTATAGCTTCTTCAACGTCATGATAGCGACTAATGACCTTTATTACTATTCAAAGGAGAGACAAATCTATCTTTTCTTTGCGGAAAAATATATCCTTGCGAACCCAAATTTTTACTTTCGGCGTACCATCAAGCTACTAATAAACCATAAAGATATATTTTATTGAATCTGAATCAAAACAAGCCCGAAGAGTTGCGTATGGTCACAGATATTTTCGATAATGGAATTACTGTATATTCATATCCACTGTAAAGAAAAATAAACGCATGGTAGGGGTGGTTTTTCGTGCTGCCATTGTATAAAGTGTTTATTTCTTTTATTTTAAACTGTCTATTTAAATGTTCAAGTGTTTCTTTTCTATGCATGTTCATTGTATATATGTATTTTTATGTTTTTTTCACTTCCGTTTAATAAAGTATTTATTTCTTTTATATTCATCTGTTTGTTTAAATGTTCAAGTTTTTATTTTTTTCCACTGCCATTATATATATTTTTTCGTGAATTAAAGAAACCATGTATATTCTATTTCTTGAGTAGTTATTCGACAGATTGAGGTTAGGTTTGGTTAGTTGTCTTTTGTCACTGGACGAGTATGTATCAATTTAAAACAGCATACAGATCTTTTCTTTGCGGACCATCCATGTCTGGCAAAACAGCACTATTAACGAAAATAATTCAAAACCGTGATAAAATGTTTTTTGAGAATCTGAAAAATATCTATTATTGCTACAGTGTATTGAAAGTACTTTTTGATAAAATAAAGAGTATTGCGCCAAGCATAAAATTCATACAAGGACTTGACAAGTTTACTAGTATTACGCCAAACTCGTGGTTGATTATTGACCATTTAGCTTAATCTATTGAAGAATGGTCTCAGAAAATTTCACAATTATTCACGGTCCGGTCACATCACGTAAAAATTTCTGTAACTGTGGTTCTGCATAATCTTTTTCATCAGAGTAAATGTACGAGAACACTCACTTATTGTTCTGACTATATTATCCATAGATTTGTCCGCGATTCAAGATCTCTTATAACTCTAAACAAACAAATCTATCCTGGCGAACTCAAATTTTTACTCTCGGCGTACAATCAAGCTACTATTATACCATATGGATATATTTTATTGGATGTAGATAAAAAAAAACTTCCGAAGAGTTGCTTGTAGTCATTGATATTTTTGATAATAAAATTACTGTATATATACCTGTGAACAGTTAAAAAGGTCATTAGTCGCTACGTGAATTTGAAGAAGCAACATGTACATCGACATTTATTTTCCTTGCTGGCCAATTCAAAACCACAGTTTAGGAAAGCGATATTAAAACATGGTATTGACAAGGAATTTATTAATCTCTTATCAGAACTTCGTTTAAATTTCACGGAAGGTAATGTTAAACTCTCAGATGGTGTCAGACAACAGACAAAGCAACATCGTTCACTTGCACGCGCCCTAGCCTGCAAAAAGAAAGGAAATTGTAAAAGAAAACGCCTTCTTCAAGCAGGGGGTGATTTCTTTTGATTATTACTGCCGATAATCACTGGACTTGTAAACACTATTCTCTAAATGGCTAAACCCTATAAATCAACGCCAATTGTACTTACTCTTTCACCCAAAGAGCACTTTGAAGATAATCTTGATAAATCTATTAACAATAAACAAATTAATTTTCCTTCAAAACGCCCTTCGACATGTCAATTAACATAAACTTTATTGTGAAAAACCACTCAAAGTAAATGTCATTGATCAACCTTCTGAAACTACTGAAAGTTTTGAAACTTTGAAAAAGCTAAAAAAAGAAGAAGAAGATTTAAACAATTTTGGTAGACAAATTTCCCCTAATCTATCGTTAGCAAAGTAAAAGACTCGACTTATCTAGCTGAGAATGAACAAATTGGCCAGAAAAAAAATGAAATTATAATCCAGGGTAAGAATTACAATTTAATTGATTTGTTGTCTGATTTTATTGCAAATCCTTTAAAGACTCGAATCCTTTGATAGTCATTTATATAAATTTTTAAAGTCGTCAAATGTTCCCAGAAGTCTTATTGCGAACAAACATGTTTTAAAACGATTAAGGGAATTTGAAGAAATATCACGAGGCAAAACATTGGATAGTACACCAAGTGGCTCTGGTAAGGGTATTAATCGAACACGTCTTTCCACATCGGTTAGTACCACAGTTTATAGAATTATCCAGTAAGTTTATCGCAGATCATTTCTAGTCTTCATTCTCGGTACGAACAAAAAGCTCCTCCCACTTCTTTCTGCATTAGCGGGTTAGTCTGTTTCCGTCAATCAATGAGAAATGGTTACAAAATGCATTATTCGTTATAGCGGGTTTCCACTTGTTTCGTGTCCAAGAGAAATCTGACTTGTCTACCCGTGAAAAGATCTAATGCCGCTTATGTTTCTATCTGCAAAACGTTCTCTGGAGCACTCGCACCTTGGTCCGGGTTTTTATAATGGGTGAGATAGGGTATGACCATACTGCTAATTCTATAAACTGTGGTTAGTACGCAAAAGGGTAGCGGGCGCTTCACAGCACGATTACGTTCAAAATGGATCAAGTTTTGAAAGGCGTTTCAAAATATTGGAGAACCAGGAAGTTTAAGTTTTCCCACCACACTTGCTAAAGTTAGTGTAATTTAAAAGAAGTCAGGAAAGGATTTTTCACAAAAGGAACCAAGTTATACTCTCCATTGGAATTACAAGACTAGAGGTGTTGACTATAGAAAAACTAAAGGGTTTTATCCTCTGCATATATTACAAGCAGATCTTTTGACTCTAGACGCGATTCATAGATGTCATAATAAACCCTACAAATGAATTTTACTTGCGATAAGTGTTTTTAGTCGCTATGCATATGTAGTTCCATTGCAGACAAAAAGAGGCGATGATGTTGCCAAAGCCCTTGAATCCATCTTGGAACAAGATTCGTATAAAAAAAATAAAACAGATCGCGGAAGTGAATTTGTTAATCAAAATGTAAAAAGGGTTTTATTGAAATATGATACAATACTCTATCATAGTCATAGCCCTATAAAGGCGGCATTGGCTGAACGTTTGATACGAACAATTCGAGTTTTAATGTTAAGATATTTTATATTAAAAAATACTGCTGCATTTAATCAAGATTTGGATAAAATCATGTTGATTTATAATCAAAGTCCTCGTCGATCCTTGTCTAATGCTAGCCCTATTGAGCTTCATTGTAGTGACAATACAGTTTTCCTCTAACAATATTCTAATGAAAGGACGTGGAAGAAGATTTAATGTTGGTGATACTTTTTAAAGTGTCAAAAGTCATGGACACTAACCCTATAACGTATCGTCTTCGTGATATAAAAAATGAAGAGATTTTTGGTTGTTTTTATGACTATGAATTGCGAAATTTGGAAATAGTGATAAATATCAATTTAAAAAGGTATTAAAGACTCGTAATCGCAAGGGTAAGTGACAGTTGATTGGTCGCTGGGTAGGATGCAACTCTAATTTTGATTCGTAGATACCCGCTGAAGACGTTCAAAATGTCTAATGGTTTTTATGTGACATCCATTTCGAATGTTTCTGACCTTCTTTATGACGATTTGAATCAAACGAGCGGTTTTTGGACAAACCCCTCCCCTGTTATTATGAAAGTCCAGGCTCCTGAAAAACTTCAATCAATGGGTTGAACTATAATTTTTAACAAGAAATTCTTGAAAAATTTCTTGGGGGTGATGGGGCAATGTCAAAGGGTGCCATAGAGCAGCAACAGTTGGCATTGTTGTATGAATTGTTTGGAGTATCACACTCTAGCAATGAAAGTTTCGATGTTCAAGTGAAAACAGTTTTTATTTAGTTTCATGAGCTTATTTTCTGTGGGAAAAACTTGAGAATTTCCTAGGGTGGGGAGAAAGGGTATTTCCACGTGGATGATGGAGGGAAGAGGTGTTTGATGCCACGGTGGGGTGGACTGTTTTGGAGGTTATTATGATAAGATTGGCTTGCGAAAACTTGAATCACCGGATTAAAGCATAATTTTTAACAAGAAGTGTCTCAAAAACGTCTTGGGGATGATGGGGCAATTTCAGAGGGTGCCACAGACCAGTAATAGTTGGCATTGTGGTGTGAAGCCCTTTGAGTGTCAGACTCTAGTAATGAAATGCCAAGTTCCGATGTTCAAGTAAGAACAGTGCTTAATTTAGATTCATGAGCCTATTTTCGATGGGAAAAGCTTGAGAATTTCCTAGGGCGGGGGCTGGTGCCACGTGGATAATGGAGGGAAAAGGTTTGTAATACCACGGTGGTGTGGAGTGTTTTGTAGGTTATTATGATAAGCTTGGCTTGTGCAAACTTGAATCACTGAATTGAAGCATAATTTTTAAGAAGAAGTGCCTGGAAAATGTCTTAGGAATGAATTTTAGGGGGTTTGGAGGTAGTCAAGTAATATCGCTGTGGCATGAATTGCATGGAGTTGGGTTTTATACAGTTTAAAAGTTAAGATGAACGCGTTATAGAATTTTTATCGCGGGGTGGGGGGGGGGAGCTTAAAATCTAACATGCACTCAAAGAAATTATAAATTTTCGTTAAGGGCCCTCAGAAACTTTTCAATAGTGCCTAAAAATTTGCATCTAGTATAAACCATGCCCTCTGGAAATGATTGCTAGGAGGGTGGAGGGAGTCGTATATTGTCACAATGGTTTGAAATATTCATAGTCTTGGCTCAATGAAAACGGGGGCATTTTTGTTAATAGCTCTTAACAAGGCCTAGATATTTACCTCTAATATCAATCTTACCCGTCTGAAAATGATCGCTAGGATGTATTTTTCGTTAATGCATGGTTCTTTTTGCTTATACTTTATTCTTTACAAGCTTTTTCACGTTTTATTTTTTGTTTGTTGTGTTTTTAAGTCTTTTTTTCTGTGTTTTAATATTATTGTAAATTTGTTTTAATAAATAATACTTGTATTTATTATAGCCCTAATTCTTTAGATTTATTATTTAGGATGCGTCTCTAATACCTACGTGTTTATACAATTTAAGCATGCATTTCCACTTTATTACTAAAAATATCTTGAGAGCAATTAATAACGTTATCTGGCATCACTCCCTAAAAACCATTACTTGATGAAGAGGTGTAATTTCTGAAAATTGATGTTTTCCGACATCGCGCCAAATTTTGGCTGTAAACATAACATTCTAGCGTGTGCGAAAAATGGGGAAATCCCAGGTGTCGTGCAATAGGTTAATTTTAGAATGTAATGAGTAGGACAAAATATTAGGAATAGCAGTTTAGTCCTGATGGTTGGAGTGCTGTCCTATTGGAAGGAAATTGACATTTCAAGTCCCAGCGAGGTCAAAGAACTATAGAAAAAAAAAATAAGAAAGAAACACTTTGCATGTTTTGGCTAAAAAAGAAATGTCAAAAAAGTATTAAGTGACAGTGTTGCGTGCATTTTCATTACACGATAGGTGCACCGTCCTTATAAAAGATATGTGTACCGTTATTACGCTGCTCCCACGTGTGTGCCGTGCTCGGTTACAATCGGGGATTCCCCATAGGCTCCTGGAGTTTAGCTTGTCACATACGATGGCGTCATCAACATTAGACGTGGTTGTGGAAATTCTAGGTTTCTTCCAGAAAAACAATGTGTCAAAAATTGCGGTTGCTAACGGAAATAATAGGACACCTGGGCATTTTCAAGAATAGAGGTTTAGACACCAAGACCCCTATTTCTTTCAGATTCTCATCCTGGAGTCTACAGACATAGTAAGTTCCCGGTAGGTGGTTACCTTTCCGAAATTTCAGCTTTAAATGAACCATACTGGATTACCATTACTGGATCGCGATCTTTATTTTTAATATCAATAACAGCGCCACCATGTACCCTAGTATTTTGTATTGATCCTGGCAGTCTTCGGTTTGCAATAGCATAATCATTAAGGCTTATTGTCATACCATCACGTGAATACCACGTTAACCCGACAAGTTCAATGCAATAATACCATGAGTTTTGAGGAACATCGAATCGGTTATTCCGTTTTCGAATATTTGTGAATCTCAGTCTAAGATTACATTGTCGACTCGTACAGGATTCTATAGGATTTATCAAAGGATAGATTGTAGGGTGGAATTCCATTTACAAAAAACTCAGAAAAGAGAGGAAAGTCCAAACATTTGAAATTTGTGTGGGGAGATTGTCCATGATCCTATGGCACAAGTAATTTTTACAAATGCCAAAGCAAGTTTTGAAGGAATTTCACCACTGATAAATCAAGATTCGGTGTTGGTGCGTGAGCCTCTGGCAATACGTCGTTGATTGGTGATCGTATGAGGAACGAGTAGTTCGATATTATTTCCACTGGCATGCAATTTTTCAATTGCCAAAGCAACAAAACTCATAACCTGTTATTTTTGTACATGTAGTTTTGCTGAGGTGATAGAAACAGTTGAACCAATAACTACCATTCGCAAAATGAAATTTGTTGGAACGAGTGTTCATTTTATGTCCACCTTAACATTTGGTGGTAACCAATAATATCTAAAAAATATTTTTTTAATTACAAAAGGGCCCTAGATATAGCAATTTCCTTTAAAATAAGCCATTAAACAGCTCTCTATGATGTTCTGATCATAGTTTTTCTAAACACTGTTTTTACTTGAACAGCGGAACTCGGCATTTCATTGCTAGAGTGTGATAATCCAAACAATTCACGCCACAATGCCAACTGTTACTGCTCTGTGTCATCCTCTGACATCACCCTATCACCTCCAAGACATTTTTCAAAAATTTCTTGTTAAAAATTATACTTCAACCCATTGGTTCAAGTTTTCACGAGCCTGGACTTTCATAATAACCTCCATAACACTCCACACCACCGTTGAATTACACCCCCTCCATCATCCATGTGGCACCCACCCTCTCTCCCCCCTAGGAAATTCTCAAGCTTTTACCACAGAAAATAAGCTCATGAATCTAAATTAAACACTGTTTTACTTGAACAACGGAACTCGGCATTTCATTACTAGAGTGTGGAATTCCAAACAATTCACGCCGCAAAACCACAGTCTTACTGCTCTGTGGCACCCTCTGACCTCGCTCCATCATCCCCAAGACAATTTTCAGACATTTTTGTTAAAAACCAGACTTCAATCCGGTGATTTAGTTTTTCACGAACCTGGACTTTCATAATAACCTCGAAAACACTCCACACCACTGTTGCATTACCTACCTCCCCCTCCGTCATCCAAATAGCACCACCCCTCACCATCCCCCCAGTACATTTTCAACCATTTCCCACCGAAAATAAGCTAATAAATCTAAATTAAACACTGTGTTTACTTGAACAGCTGAACTCGGTACTTCAATACTAGAGTATGATAGACCAAACAGTTCACGTCACAATACCACACTATTACTGCTCTTTGCTACCCTCTGACATCGCCCCATCACCCCAATACATATTTTAGACATTTCTTGTTAAACATTATACTTCAATCAGGTGATTCAAGTTCTTCACGAACCTGGACTTTCATAATAACCTCCAGAACACCCCACACCTCCGTGGATTTACACACACCTCCCCCTCCATCATCAACGGTGCACCATCTCTCGTCATTCCCCCTAGGAAATTTTTAACAAGAAATGTCTGAAAAATGTTTTGAGGGTGATGGGGCGATGTCAAAGGGTGCCACAGAGCAGTAATAGTGTGGCATTGTGGCGTGAATTGCTTAGAGCATCACGCTCAAGCGATGGAATGCTGAATTCCGCTGTTCAGGTAAACAAAGTGTTTAATTTAGCTTCATGACCTTATTTTCGGTGGGAAAAGCTTGAAACTTTGCTATGGGGTGATGGTGAAGAGTGGTGCTACGTTGATGATGAAGGGGGAAGCGTGTGTCATGCGACAGTGATGTTGAGTGTTTCGCAGGTTATTATAAAAGTCCAGGCTCGTGAAAAACTTGAATCACCTGATTGAAGCATGATTTTTAACAAGAAATGTCTGAAAAATGTCTTGGAGTTGAGCGGGCAATGTCAGAGGGGTGACACAGAGCATTAATAGTTCGGCATTGTGACATGAATTGCTTGGAGTATGACACTCTAGCAATAAAACGCCCAGTTCCGCTGTTCAAGTAAAAACAGTGTTTAATTTAGACTCATGAGCTTATTTTCCGTGGGAAAAGCTTGAAAATTTCCTTGGGCGGGGGTTGGTGCCTTGTGGATTATGGAAGGGGATGTGTGTAATGCAATGGTAGTGCGGAGTGTTTTGGAGGTTATTATGAAAGTCCAGGCTCGCGAAAAACTTGAATCAATGGGTCGAAGTATAATTTTTAACAGGAAATGTCTGAAAAATGTCTTGAGGGGACGGGGAGATGTCAGAGGGTGTCAACGAGCATTAATAATGTGGCATTGTGGCGTGAATTGCTTGGATTGTCACACTCTAGGAATTAAATGGCGAGTTCCACTGTTCAAGTAAAAAAGTTATTTTCGGTGAGAAAAACTTGAGAGTTTCCTGGGGGGGTGCCACGGGATGATGTGGGGAAGAGGTGTGATGTGCCAAGGGGGTGTGGAGTGTTTTGTAGGTTATTAATTAAAAAAGCTTTTTCCACAAAATAAGTTTTTCAAAGAAAAGTAAAGAACTCCATTAAACAAAAAAAGAGCAAAAATAAAATCAAATAATCTACGAAGCATGAAACTACCAAAAATCAGCATCGATAAATAAATGAAACCCAGAACGAACAGAAATTACAATAAATAACCGATTCAAACTCAAAACGAGCAGAAATTAACATAAATTGGGCTCAAAACCCTTATGCCTTCCCAAGGCCGGAACATAATTTGCACTTTACTGAAAAAATATAAATGTTTTTACTTTTATAACTTTAATAAATCAAATAATATTAAGATTTTGATTACTAAATATAAGTATATGTATATTAAACTGAAAATGCACATTCATTTGTATTTTTTCAGTAAAGTGCAAATTATATTCTGGCTGAACTTTAATAATTCCTGAACTTAAACTGCGTGGAACAAAATGGCAATCTCAAAGTTTTGATTGAATGTGTTTGGGGAAATGTCGGGCATGGAAGGGGTGTTAGTTTCCTTCCAGTTACTTTCGACTATTAAAAAGGGCACAAGCCATTTCAATTTCTAATCGAATTTGAAGTTTCTATGACAACACTTTCTATAAAAACTTTATATGCCCCCAGGGCATAACTTACAATCCTTGTCCTGAGAGCTGTGAGGTGGTTGTCATCCTCAAAGACGAATTTCCAGAACTTTAAACTACGTTGAACAAAATGGCTATCTCAAAATTTTGATTGGATGTGTTTGAGGAAAAGGTGGGCGTGAGAGAGGGGTTATTTACCGTCCAATCACTTTCAACTATTAAAAAGGGCACTAGCCCTTTGAATTTCCAATCAAATGAGCCTTTTTTGAAGTTTCTATGACAACGCCTTCTATAAAAAGCTTACATGCCCCCAGGGCATATTTTACAACCCTTGCCTCGACGGTTGTGGGGGAGTGTCCTCCTCAAAAATATATTTTCTATCTGGAAATCAACTACGCTGAACAAATTGGCTAGGTCAAAATTTTGATTGGATGTTTTTTGGGGACTTATGGGCGTGGGGGGGGGGGGGGCCTAGTTGCCCTCCAATCACTTTCGACTATTAAAAAGGGCACCAGCCCTTTAAACTTTAAATAGAGTGAGGCTTTCTTGAAGTTTCTACGACAACACCTTCAATAAAAACCTTATATGTTCCCAGGGCATAATTTGAAACCCTTGCCCCGAGAGCTGTAGGGGAGTGTCCTCCTCAAAAAATATTTTCTATCTAAAAATCAACTACGCTGAAAACAATAGCTATCTCAAAATTTTAATTGGATGTGTTTGGGGTAATGATGGGCGCGGGAGGGAGGGGGGGGGGCTAGTTGCCCTCCAATCACTTTCAACTATTAAAACGGGCACTAGTCCTTTTAATTTCCAATCAAATGAGCCTTTTTTGAAGTTTTTTACGACAACGTCTTATATAAAAACCTTATATGCCCCAAGGCATAACTTAAAACCCTTGCCCTGAGGGCTGTAGGGGAGTGTCCTCCTCAAAACATATTTTCTATCAGGAAATCAACCACGCTGAACAAAATGGCTATCTCAAAATTTGGATTGAATGTGTTTGGGAGAATGATGGGCGTGGGGGGGCTGGTTGCCCTCCAATAACTTTCGACTATTAAAAAAGGCACTAGCCACTCCAATTTGCAATCGAGTGAGCCCTTTTCAAACTTTCTACGAAAACTCCTTCGATACGAAGTGCCCGGGTATTGAGAAAAAAACAAACACATTGTGCCCACATCGTTCTTTACTTAGGCAGCGCTATCGCGCTGCCTACGATTTTGATAAGCTTGGCTTGCGAAAACCTGAATCATCCGATTGAAGCATAATCAGAGGCAACGCTGTATCGTTTTCTATTGTAAAGGCCATACGGCTCCAATGTTTTATGATTTATTATTTTTTTTCCCAAAGGCATTTCATACGCAAGGGTTCGTCGTAGAAGCTCCAAAGGGGGCTCATTCGATTGGAAATCGAGAGTTCTAGTGCCCTTTTTAATAGTCGAAAATGATTGGAGGGCAACTAGAACCCCCCCCCCCCGCAACGCCCATCATTCCCCCAAACACATCCAATCAAAATTTTGAGATAGCCATTTTGTTCAGCGTAGTTTATTACCAGATAGAAAATATATTTTTGAGGAGGATACCCCCCCCCACAACCATCAGGGCTAGGGTTTTAAGTTATACCCTGGGGGCATATAAGGTTTTTATACAAGGCGTTGTCGTAGAAACTTCAAAACAGGCGCATTCAATTGGAAATTAAAGAGCTAGTGCCCTTTTTAATAGTCGAAGGTGTTTGGAGTGTAACTAGCCCCCCCCCCCACACCCATCATTTCCCCAAACACATCCAATCAAAATTTTGAGATAGCCATTTTGTTCAGCGTAGTTGATTTCCAGATAGAAAATATATTTTTGAGGAGGATACCCCCCCCCCAAAACCCTCAGGGCAAGGGTTTTAAGTTATGCCCTGGGGGCGTATGAGGTTTTTATAGAAGGCGTTGTCGTAGAAACTTCAAAACAGGCTCATTCAATTGGAAATTGAAGAGCTAGTGCCATTTTTAATAGTCGAAAGTGATTTGAGTGTAACTAGCCTCCCTCCCCCCCCCCCAAAGCCCATCATTTCCCCAAACACATCAAATCAAAATTTTCAGATAGCCATTTTATTCAGCGTAGTTGATTTCCAGATAGAAAATTTTTTTTTGAGGTGGACAATCCCCCACAACCCTCAGGGCAAGGGTTTTAAGTTATGCCCTGGGGGCATATAAGGGTTTTATAGAAGGCGTTGTCGTAGAAACTTCAAAACAGGCTCATTCGATTGGAAATTAAAGGGCTATTGCCCTTTTTAATAGTCCAAAATTATTGGAGGGCAACTAGCCCCCCCCCCACGCCCATCATTCCCCCAAACACATCCAATCAAAATTTTGAGATAGCCATTTTGTTCAGCGTAGTTGATTCCAATATAGAAAATATATTTTTGAGGAGGATAAAGCCCTCACCACCCTCAGGACAAGTGCTTTAGTTATGTACTTTGAGTGATTATGTTTCTTACAGATGGCATTCTCAGGGAAAATCTGAAACATACTCATTCGACTCAAAATTAAATGGTTTCTGCACTTTTACCTATGCGCCAGTGATTTGTGTATCACTCGCCCCTCTCCCCCCCCACGCAAATCATTTACCCAAACACATCCGATCAAAATTTTGAGATAGCCATTTTGTTCAGCGTAGTTGATGTCCAGATAAAAAATATATTTTAGAGCAGGAAACTCCCCCACAACCCTCAGGGCAAGGGTTTTAAGTTATGCCCTGGGGTATAAAAGGTTTTTATAGAAGGCGTTGTCGTTGAAACTTCAAAACAGACTCATTCGATTGGAAATTAAAGGGCTAGTGCCCTTTTTAATAGTCCAAAATGATTGGAGGGCAACTAGCCCCCCCCCACGCCCATCAATTCTCCAAACACATCCAATCAAAATTTTGAGATATCCATTTTGTTAAGCGTAGTTGATTACCAAATAGAAAATAAATTTTTGAGGAGGATACAACCCCACAACCCTCAAGGCAAGGGTTTTAAGTTTTGCCCTGGGGACATATAAGGTTTTTATAGAAGGCGTTGTCGTAGAAACTTCAAAACATGCTCATTCGACTAAAAATTAAAGGGCTAGTGCACTTTTTAATAGTCGAAAGTGATTGGAGTGTAACTAGCCCCCTCCCCCCCCACGCCCATCCTTTTCCCAAACACATCCAATAAAAATTTTCAGGTAGCCATTTTGTTCAGCGGAGTTCAATTCCAGATAGAAAATATATTTTTGAGGGGGACACTCCCCCACAACCCTCAGGGCAAGGGTTTTAAGTTACGACCTGGGGCATATAAGGTTTTTATAGAAGGCATTGTCGTAGAAACTTCAAAACAGGCTCAATCGATTGGAAATTAAACGGCTAGTGCTCTTTTTAATAGTCGAAAGTGATTGGAGGGCAACTGCCCCCCCCCCACGCCCATCATTTCCCCAAACACATCCAATCAAAATTCTGAGATAGCCATTTTGTTCAGCGTAGTTGATTTCCTGATAGAAAATATGTTTTTGAGGAGGACACTCCCCCAGAACCTTCAGGGTAAGGGGTTTTAAGATTTGCCCTGGGGGCATATAAGGATTTATAGAAGACGTTGTCGAAGAACCTTCAAAAAAGGTTCATTCGATTGGATATTCAAAAGGATAGTGCCCTTTTTAATAGTTAAAAGTGATTGGAGGGCAACTAGCCCCCCCCCTCTTCCCTACGCCCATCATTCCCCTAAACACATCCAATCAAATTTTGAGATAGCCCTTTTTGTTCAGCGTAGTTGATTTCCGGATTGAAAATATATTTTTGAGGAGGACACTCCCCCACAACCCTCAGGTCAAAGGTTTTAAGTGCTGCCCTGTGTGCATAGAGGGTTTTTATATAAGGCGTCGATATTGATTGGAGGGCAGCTCGTCCCCCCGCCCTACGCCCCTCAGTTCCCCAAACACATCCAATCAAACTTTTGAGATAGCTAGTTTGCTCAGTCTACCTGATTTCCAGATAGGACATATGTAGTGTAGGAGGAATCTCACCGAGAATCTTCAAGGCAAGGGTTTTCAGTTATGTCTTGGGGGCATATAGAGTTTGTTAGAAGGTTTTGTTGCAGAAACTTCAGAAAAGATTCGTTGGATTGAAAACTCACGCGAATACTACCCTTTTTAATAGTCAAAAGTGATTGGAGGGCAACTAGCCCCACCCCCCTACGCCCATCATTTCCCCAAACACATCCACTCAAACTTGGAATATATCCAGTTGGTACAGTGTATCTACTTTACATACATAAAATTTGTTTTTGAGGTTGAATCTACCCCGCGAGCTAAATCAAGTGTTTTAAGTTATGCCCTGGGGACATATGAGGTTTTTATAGAAGGCAGTATCATAGAAATTTCAAAACAGTCTTATCCACATTAAAATTAAAAGGCCTAGTGCCCTTTTTCATAGTCGAAAGTCATTGGAGGGCAACAAGCCCCCCACGCCCATCATTCCCCCAAACACATCCAATAAAAACTGTGAGATAACCATTGTGCTCAACGTAGTTGATTTCAAGATAAAAAATATGTTTTTGAGGCGGACAATCCCCCACAACCCTCAGGGCAAAGGTTTTAAGTTATTTCCTGGGGGCATATAAGGTTTTTATAGAAGGCGGTGTCGTAGAAATTTCAAAAAAGGCTCATTTGATTGGAAATTCCGAGGGCTAGTGCCCTTTGTAATAGTCGAAAGTGATTTGAGGGCAACTAACCCTCCTCTCACGCCCACCTTTTCCCCAAACACATCCAATCAAAATTTTAAGACAGCCATTTTATGAAACGTAGTTTTAAGTTTTGGAAATTAGGTCTTTGAGGATTACAACTCCCCCAAAGCCCTCAGGGCAAGATTGTAATTTAAGGATTCTCCGAATCCTTCATATTATTTCTTATGGAAGGATGCTCGTATAAACTTTAGAGAGGGCTCGTTTGATTGGAAATTGAAAGTTCTTGTTCACTTTTTAAGAGTCAAAAGATATTGAAGGGCAACTAGCCCCTCGCCCTCCTACACGCCCTCAATGCATCAGATAAAAATTTTGAGATAGACATTTTGTTAAAATAGTTCAAAGTTCTGATAAAAAAAAACTCCGGTGTCGACACAGCCCACCAGGTCCCAGGGATAGGCGTTGTAAGTTATGCCCTGGGGCATAACTTTTTAAGGGGGGTTTATAACTTATGGGAAGGGGTTTTGTATGGGAAGAACACATAGGAAATCTATTATAATTATCCAATTATAAGGTTAAAATACATACTCTGTGAAACATGCAAAATTGCTTTGGCACACAAAATCCTATTAAGGTCAATTCCAAACAGTCGTGATCCCTTTGTGTCAGCAAGTGAAATGGTCTAAACTCCCTTATTGGAGCTATTTTTTCAATACATTCATCGTTGTCAATCAATGTCCACAAGCTATGCAAGCTGTCTATTGTTCATATATAAGGTTTTCATCAAAGAGGTAATCGTATAGACTTTGAAAAAATCCTCATTCAATTTATAAATTGAAAGTTCTAGATCCGTTTTTAAAGTCAAGAATAATCGGACAGTAAGCACCCCCCCCCATGGCAAAAAAACCTTGAAACTTTTTGCAATCAAAAACGAACAAAATTAATAAAAAAAAACTTTTCGAAAAATAAGTTTTTCAAAGAAAAGTAAAGGCCATTTTGTACTTAACCTCAGCAGATACAAATACCTGTTATAATTCAAACTAAAAACAACCATAAATTATATATAAAAGAATAAAGGAAATCCAAAACAAACATATATTAAATAAAAAATCAAAGGAAAAAACATGCAACACGTAATAACATAAATGAATAAATAGATCTTAAAGCGAGTAATGCTTGGATTAAATATGAAAATCAAGCTTTAACCAAAAACAAATATTTTGCTATCGAAGTATAAATGAAACTTAAAACGAACAGAAATTAAATAAACAATCAATGCGAAAAAAACATACAATATATGTTAATGTAAATGAATAAATAAATCTTAAAACGATTGAAATTTAAATTGAATATGCAAATCAAGTTTGAATCGAATAAAAATAACTACAAACAAGAGTTTGGGTATCGCCTCACTGCAGAAGCCTAAAAACTACTGCGTCATTGGCGCTTTACTGAAAATGAATTATATTACAAATGTTTTCTTTCGTACTTAATATTGAAAATAAATATTAAAATTACAGTAAAATTTTGAACTGATGAATTTTTAGCAATTAATATCATTATGTATCAAATATTCAGTTTAACTTATTAGTTCTTTTCAAGATTAATCAAGACAAATATAGTTTCACTACAAGCTAAATTTGGATACTGCCCCCTTCTTTAACTGTAAAAACCTAAAGCCTTCTGCGTCATTGGTGCTTCACTGAAAACGAATTACTCGTATATTACAATTTTATTATTTTCCAGTTCTTACAGCATTGAAAATGAAAATAAAAATTAGAGTGAAAAAAAAACTTGAACTAATTGATCTTTGAACAATTAATATCATTATATATCTAATATTCAATTTGATTTTGTTTATACTTTCCAAGACTGTTCAAGACTCATAAAGTTTTGCCATTTTTTTTAACTGTGCCATTTTTTTTTAACTAATCGTGTTAGTTTGTTATGAAAACATTCTAGGGCTTCTAGGCATTTATATTTGAGCGGAAAACTGCACCTCAAACTTTGTGAAACATGTATTTTCTTGCACGAAACATCAAAATATAATAAAATGTCAAGTTTCAGAGTGTTCCACCACTCGCAAGCAAGTGCCGTTGGTATTTTTGAATCCGCATGGTCAATTTAGGGGTAGAGGGTAGGCTAATTCTCGTAGCAGCCCCATTCCGTCGTGGTATGGTTCAAATTTTCAACATCTTGCGTTCGGACTATCATATAATCTACCAAGCATACAACTACCCCAAATTAGAATAAATAAATAAATGAAACCCAAAATGAACAAAAACTAAAATAAATATGATATTCAAACTCAAAACGATCATACATTAATGTGAGTAGGGTTCAAAATCCCTATGCTTTCTAAAAACAAGAATATAATTTGTACTTTACTGAAAAAAAAATTCAAATGAGTTTACTGAAAAAGAATGTGCATTGTCAATTTAATATACATATGGTGATATTTATTCCCTAAAATCTTAATTAATTTTTGATTTCTTAAAGTTACAAAAGTGAAAATATTTCAAAGAATTGTTTTCAGTAAAGCGCCAATGACGCAGTAGGTTTTAGGCTTCTGCAGTGAGACGATACCCAAACTCTTGTTTGTAGTTATTTTTATTCGATTCAAACTTGATTTGCATATTCAATTTAAGTTTCATTCGTTTTAAGATTTATTTATTCATTTACATCATTATCATTCATTTACATATTTATTCATTTACATTCATTATCATCAGTTCAAAATTTTACTGTAATTTTAATATTTATTTTCAATATTAAGTACAAAAGAAAATATTTGTAATATAATTCGTTTTCAGTAAAGCGCCAATGACGCAGTAGGTTTTAGGCTTCTGCAGTGAGACGATACCCAAACTCTTGTTTGTAGTTATTTTTATTCGATTCAAACTTGATTTGCATATTCAATTTAAGTTTCACTCGTTTTAAGATTTATTTATTCATTTACATTAATATATATTGTATGTTTTGTTCGCATTGATTGTTCATTTAATTTCTGTTCGTTTTAAATTTTATTTATACTTTAATAGCAAAATATTTGTTTTCGTTTAAGCTAGATTTTCATATTCAGTCTAAGCATTACTCGCTTTAAGATCTATTTATTCATTTATATTACTACTTGTTGTATGTTTTTTGCTATGATTGTTTATTTAATTTCTGTTCGTTTTGGGTTTTATTTATTCTTTAATAGTAATTTCTGGTCGTTTTGAGTTTGAATTTTAACAGGTATTTGTATCTCCTGAGGTTAAGTATAAAATCGCCTTTACTTTTCTTTGAAAAACTCATTTTTTGGAAAGTTTTTTTAAATTAATTTTTAACAAGGAGTGTCTTGTCTTCTTGTTAAAACTTGACTTGCAAGAAGATATTCAAGTAATGGCGCTGTGGCGTGAATTGCAAGGAGTAACGTGTCCTACAGTTTAAAAGTTAAGATGGATACGTCAAAGAAGTTTTACTGTGGAGAAGAAGGGGGGCTGAAAATCTAACTTACACTCAAAAAATGATGTATTTTCGTTAAGGGCTCTCAGAAATACCTCAATAGTAGCTAAAGAATTGCCTCTAATATCAACCATGCCATCTGGAAATGGTTGCGAGTAGCGTAGAGGGGGGGGGGAGCGGAGTCGTATATTGTCACGATGGGGCGAAATATTCATAGTCTTGGCTCAATTAAAACGGGGGCATTTTAGTTAATAGCTCTTGATAGGGCCTAAAAATGTACCTCTAATATCAATCGTGTCCGTCTGAAAATGAGTGCTAGGATGTGTTTTTCTTTAATGGATGGTTCTTTTTGCTTATATTTTATTATTTATAAGCTTTTTCACTTTTTATTTTTTGTTTGTCGTGTTTTTTAACTCTTTTTTCTGTGTTTTAATGTTGTTTGTAAATTTGATCTAATTAATAAAACTTTTATTTACAATAGCCCTAATCCTTTAAATTTATTGTTCAGGATGCGTCTCTAACCTAGGTAATACCAGGTATTGGACGCATCTCAGGATGCGTCTAATACCTGTACGTAATTTAAGCATACATTTCACCTTTATTACTAAAACTATCTTGAGATTATCTAAAAATATAATAGAAATATCTAAAAATATCAACAACATTATGTGGCACCACTCCCTAAAAAGCATTACTTAATAAAGGGGTGTAATTTCTGAAAATAAATGTTTGCTAAATGTTGGCTGTAAACATGACATTCTAGCGTGTGCGAAAAGTGGGAAAATTTCAGGTGTCGCGCAATAGGTTAATTTTAGAAAGTAATGAGTAGGACAAAATGCTGGGAATAGCAGTTTAGTCCTGATAGCCGGAGTGCTGTCCCATTGGTGGAAAATTGACCTTTTAAATCCTGGTGAGGACAAAGAACTATAGAAAAAAGAAGAAAGAATAAGAAAGAAAAACACTTTGTATATTTCGGCTAAAAAAATGAAATACCAAAAAAGTAGTATGTGAAAGTGATGCACGCATTGTCAATACATGAGATGTGCAACCATCCTTACGTAAGATATGCGAACCGTTATTACACAGCACCCACGTGTGTGTCGTGCTCGGTTGCAATCGGGATTCCCCAAGGGCTCCTGGATTCTAGCTTGTCACTTACGATGGCGTCATCCATATTAGATATGGTTGCGAAAATTCTAGGTTTCTTTCAGGAAAACAATGGCGGTTGCTAGGGGAAATATTAGAACACTGAATGCCCGGGAAGCCTACCAGCCGCTAGGAATCTTGCCAGGCTCTCATCAGAATCTTGGCCGGGTCAGCTGACCGCATTTCCCAGGTGCGAGTGATTAGGACCTTCAATTGTACACCCTCTATGGGTCGGTAGAAATCCCATGTTAATCTGCAATGGGTGTCTTCGAATCAATGGATGGGATACTACTTGTGGTACATAAATTCATTAAATATTGTGACTCTGAGGTTAGAAATAAGTTACTGAAGATTATAAGTAAGACTTTTGAAAAACGGGAAGTGCCTAGCAATTTTAGGAAAACCCTCTCTGTATAAGAAAGGCGATAAGAGTGAGTTTGGTAAATATTGAGTTATCAGCCTGGTCTATGTAGGTAGAAAATTACATAGTAATATGATACTTTTTGGACTGTAAGATACTGTAGACAAAGTCAGTAGGGAAGAACAGTGCGGTTTTAGAAAGGTCAGAGGATACGTCGACCAAATTTTCAATCTTAGGTTAATAATTGAGAAGTGCCTGAGTTATCACACACTTTTGGTTCTCAGTTTTACAGATTATAGGAAAACTTTCAATTCAGTTGATACAAAAGCTTCAACGAAGGTCATATCCTTGTATGGTATACCAGACAAATACATTAAAGTGATTAGTGCTATTTACGAGAATAACACTGCTGCAGTTAAAGTAGGAAGTGAGGTTAGCAACTGGTTTCACATTATATTAGGAGTTAAGGAGGGTCGTGTTTTATCCTCCTTTATATTAATCATTTTGATGGAATTTGTCTTAAGGAGCACAGCAAAGGCAATGGGAGAACATGGAATCAATTGGGGAGGAAACAATTTTCTGGACTTAGTTTATACTGATGATTTAAGCATTCTAAATGAAAGTGTGAGAAAAATGAATAATTCTTTCAAGCTTTTACGTGTTCAATGTGCTATAATAGGTTTGGAAATTAATGTTAAGAAGACTAAGCCGTTAAGGCTAAGAATAAGTGATGCTGAAAAGGTGACGTTGGGTAACAAAAGATTGATCAGGTGGACAGTTTCACTTAACTTAGTAGTATTATTAGTAAAGAGGGTGGGTGTAGTGAAGATGTTAAAAGTAAAATATCCAAGGCTCAGAGTGTTTTTTCACAGTTGAAAAAAGTTTGGAAGAATAGGGAGATACATTTACAATATCGGAAGCAACAGTGATGACAGTAGTCAAATATGGTTCTGAAGAATGAACGCTCCGAAAAGCGACCGAAGACTTGCTAGATATTTTCCAGAGAAATCGACTACGGATTGTTTTGGGTACCCGGCTGACTAACCGTATTTAAAACACTAAACTGTAGGTAAAGTGTGGTTCAATCCCGCTTTCTAGGGCTATAATGAGAGAAAGGTTGAGATGGCTAGGGTACATTCTGCGGATGAAGAATGACAGACCGCCGAAGATTGTTCTTTTCGGCTGACCATCTAGGGCTAAACGGAAACCAGGTCATGTACGGTTGGTTGTAACTTTCTGGGAGGTTGTAAAGAGTGCTTTGAATAAATGGAGGAGAGCGTGCGTAGCTGTGTTGGCCTCAGGTGGCTTGGTGCTGCGGAGGGCTGTTAGTAATAATAGTAACAATACCATTATCATTGTTAATAGTAGTACATCGAGCATAAACACAGGTTATTGGCTATATATTTTTCAAACAGTTAAGACTATAGAATTGTTTGATGCTCTTGGCCTACCATATACATTCTACACTCAACGTATCAAGATATTTATTGAAAGCAAAGGAAAATCTATTACTCAAATCGGGAAGAGATGCAAGATTTGTCAACCAAAATCTTTGGTTTTTATGCACTATTCTATTTTGTTTTACTATGTCTTGATTATGCCTACAATGAAGTTCTCAGCATCTAAAAGGACAGCCCTCACCTGAATGACTTCATGGCGGAAAATACACTTTTTTACTTTAATGATATTGATTTCTGTGCGCTAAGAATAAAGTGTTCTAATAATGTTTGTGAATTTGTTTGTTAATAAAAATATATAGACAAAAAACTGTCTTTTTCGTTTTCTTTAGATTTCTTCTACACATAGCTGCTCATCATCTTCGACATTAACTACTAGGGGTAGATAATTTGGATTCCCTTTATACTGACCGTGTAGCGAAAGTCGGGATCGCATTTCCTACAGCATAATGTAACTTCGCTTGTATTGTATCTTTTTGTGAAGTCAATGATATTTTTCGTTCATTATGTAAAATTCACGTGTTTCAGTTTGCTTATTCGAAGCAATATCGCACACAAAATTCTCAAGTGAAGAATCACTTTCCGTAACAGCCAAATAAAAATCCGTAGGCTAATAATTACAATAGCAATTGTCCTCACAACGATGACGTCGAAACAATACTCTCTTGCTCTTCCAACAATTGAAGCGTAGAACAAGTTCTTTCTTCCAAAACAATTTAAAACCACGACGATAACCATCTCTCAGAAATAAACCAAAATCTCGCATAAGGTTTTTTCCAATCATAACAAGATACGAATTTTTTCACTGATCACACTTATTATAGTGACATTCGGAGTATAAGAACCCTCTAGCGTGAGAGTCACATAATTCTTCGATACAGACCTTGCAATCATTAACTTGAACTGCGTATCCCCTGTGTAGTCTACATGGATTGCACAATCTACACTTTTCATCATATCAATCTCCGATAGTGCAGTTTTTATAGAATGACCAGCTGCCTAAAGTATACAAACATATTGGACATGTGTAGAATTTTTTTCACTGTTGACTCTGACACTACTGATCACAAACTAAAACGCGTTCAAAAATTCCTTTACACCGACTATCTTGCTGAAAATGATCTTCTATTGGTTCCTCAAATAGAAAGAGGGAGGAGGAGTAATTGAAAGTCCGGTTAACGTTCAAACAAATGCACAACGTAATTTAGATTCAAACATTTTCCCAAAGAAACAAGATTACGGATGATTTTTTGTCTGACAGATTTATTCATTTTAAGCTGACTCTCTCACACTGCTGATTACAAACTAACACCAAAAAACATCATTATACGTTGAGTACTCACTTAAGATGATCACCTATTTCTAAATAGATAGAGCAAGAGTAGGAGAAAGATAACTAACTAAAGTACCTAACACATTATCGATGTAGAAAGATTCATATTTTCAAAATTATAATGATAAAATAACATGTATATCTCACTTTTTTTTCACTTGCTGATTCAAGTCATTGTCTTCAATATGTTTTAGAATTGCATTTAAACCATCTTATAGTCTATGTATATACATTATATTACCTTTTGCTGCAAAACTTAACTGTCCCTACAACTTGAATTTTCTCAATGATATCACATATCTCGAAAACATTTAATCCACTTGAGGGTTAGCCCACATACCCTTGTAATTTCTACTGTAACATTGGGGGCTCTTGTCTTCGTATCACTGCTTTCAACCCCACTATCAACTTCTAATAGTGTGAAACCACTCATTTCCAATAGTAAAATATGTTTCTCAAACAAAACTTGAAGAAAAAATATAATCACACAGTTATGACTCTGAACTTTGGTTCCTTATTAGCGTTGCTAACGCTTTGAAATAAACTGTACCAGTTTTCCAACTAAAATTGTAACGCAAGAGGATAAATTGTATCATCTGAACAGCAGGTTAAAAATTTGTCATAAAAAGAAGAAAGATTTTGATAAACCAAAACTTGAACAGATATCCTAGCAAGAAAGGAGCAAGGGAAGCCAAAATATACAGGAAAAGAGGTATTGTACTTACAAAGTTCGTAGTGTACCGCATTGTGCCAGGACCTCTAAATAGTACCAAAAATGGTACAATTGTACGGCGTTGGCAACGCTGTTCCTACTATTATAAAATACATCTAAAATTCCACCTTATATCCACTCAGTGAAACCTACTAAATCACCTGGCGGATATATAATTAACATTATGACTATAAAGGAATAGATGACAACTATAGAGGGCACCGCTTGTAGTATAGGGGTAACCATGGAAAACATTATGGCTAAATGGGAATAGATGGCAGCAGTAGGGGGTGCCACTTATATTCATGGAGGCATTACTACTTGCGATGCTCGGAGCAGCTGACCCCGTTGCCTCCCTAGGAACGACTCTGTCGGGCAGTCCCCCACTTTCCTTAAACACATCCAATCAAAATTTTGAGATAGCCATTTTTTTCAGCGTAGTTGATTTCCCGATAGAAATTATGCTTTTGAGGAGGACACTCCCCCAGAGTCCTCGGGGCAAGGGTTTTGAGTTATGCCCTGGGGGCATATAAGGTTTTTATAGAAAGCGTTGTCGTAGAAACTTTAAAAAAGGCTCATTCGATAGAAATGCAATGGGTTAATGCTCGTTTTAACAGTTGAAAGTGATTGGAGGGAAAAGACCCCCCCCCCTCATGCCCACCTTTTCCCCAAACACATCCAATCAAAATTTTAAGATAGCCGTCTTGTTCAACGTAGTTCAAAGTTCTGGAAATTAAGTCTTTGAGGATGACAACCCCCCAGCCCCAGGTCTCACGGCAAGGGTTGTAAGTTATGCCCTGGGGGTATATAAGATTTTTATAGAAGGTTTTATCGTCAAAACTTCAAAAAAGGCTCATTCGATTGGAAATTCAAAGGGCTAGTGTCTTTTTTAATAATAGAAAGTGATTGGAGGGCAACTAGCCCTCATATCACGCTCACCATTTTCACAAACACATCCAATCAAAAATTTGAGATAGCCATTTTGTTCAACGTAGTTGAAAGTTCTGGAAATTAGGTCTTTGAGAATGACAATCCCCCCACAGCTCCCAGGGCAAGGGTTGTAAGTTATGCCCTGGGGGCATATAAGGTTTTATCGAAAGCGTTAACGTAGAAACTTCAAAAAGGGTTCATTTGATTGGAAATTGAAATGGCTAGTGCCCGTTTTAATAGTCGAATTGATTGGAAGGCAACTAACACCCCTTCCACGCCCACGATTTATCCAAACACATCCAATCAAAATTTTGAGATATCCATATTGTTCAAAGTAGTTGAAAGGTCCGGAAATTATATCTTTGAGGATGACACTCCCCCCACATCCCTCAGGGTAAGGGTTGTAGATTATGCCCTGGAAGCATATAATGTTTTTATTGAAAGTTTTGTCGTAAAAATTTGGAAAAGGGCTAATTCAATTGGAAATTCAAAGGGCTAGTGCCCTTTTCAATGGTCGAAAATGATTTGAGGGCAACTAACCCCCCTCTTACGCCCACCTTTTCCCCAAAAACATCCAATCAAAATTTTTAGATAGAAATTTTGTTCAACGTAGTTCAAAGTTTTAGAAATTAGGTCTTTGAGGATGATAACCTCCTTAGAGCCCTCAGAGCAAAGGTTGTAAAATATGCCCTGGGGGCATAGAAGGTTTTTATAGATAGTGATGTTGTAGAAACTTCTAAAAGGGCTCATTCGATTGGAAATTAGAAGGGCTTGTGCCCTTTCTATTAGTCGAAAGTGATTGCAGGATAACTAGCACCCCTCTTGCACCCGCCATTTCCCCAAACACATCCAGTCAAAATTTTTAGATAGCCATTTTGTTCAACATAGTTGAAAGGTCTGGAAATTATGGGTAGTAAGTTATGCACCAGTTATGGTAAGTTATTTACCAGAAGATAATTTGTACTTTACTGAAAATAATGCAAATGATTGTGCATTGTCAGGTAAATATACATTTAGTAATCAAAATGTTAGTATTATTTGATTTATTAAAGTTATAAAAGTAAAAACATTTATATTTTTTCAGTAAAGTGCAAATTATGTTCTGGCCTTGGGAAGGCTTGGGGGTTTTGAGCCCTTCTTATCTTAATTTCTGCTCGTTTTGAGTTTGACTCGGTTATTTATTGTAATTTCTGTTGGTTTTAGGTTTCATTTATTTATCGGTGCGGATTTGTGGTAGTTTCACGCTTGGTAGATAATTTGATTTGATTTTTTCAAATTTTTGGTTTAATGGAGTTCTTTACTTTTCTTTGAAAAAATTATTTTGTGGAAAAAGTTTTCAATTTTTATATGAAAAACCAAGTGACACAACTTAGTTAAATAAGCCACTAAGTTAAATGTCCATATTAACCATTTCTCTTCCATTGACTACACGAATTTTCACGGACGAATGCACAACTGTGCAGCATTACTTCCTCCGCAACTGGTTAGCTTAATGCATAGTTCTTTTTATACTTTAAATCGTTTGGCTATCTCAGAATTTTTAATAGACAGCAACATGGCCCTCCATGGGGCTAAATCTTAGTTGCATGCCACAAAACACTAGAAAACGCCACTCTCACCAGTAGAGATGCCATAATATCTCCTGTCGCTCACCCCTGCTGCCATCTACAATTTAGTTTAATGCTGACGGGACTCCAAATAAGGGCATAGTCTCCCTAGGGAGAAAGATTGCGTAATGGGGTCAATGACCTAAATTTCCAAGTGTGTCAACAACAACAACATCGACCTTGACATTCGCTGAGAGCGTGCACTTACAAAAACAACAACATCGACCTTGGAACACCTGTGCTGTCGACCTCAATTCACCTATCGTGAATCAATAATTCCCCTTAGAAACAACAAATTAATTTCCCCTTTCTTGACAGATCAATCAATCAATGACATCATCTGTCAGACTTTAAAAATTTTCGCCTAGAAACATTTCTCCAGGAATAGATCCAAGTCATTAATGTCTTTGCCTCGGGAACAGTTCTACTGGTCGAACTCCAAAAGATATTAATAACCAAAGGCCATGGAAACAGTCCTCCAAGAAACATCTTAGCGATGAATTGTTTTAGCGCGCGAAAAGGTTTCTTATTAATTTGAAATGCGTTAGTGCAGAGATGCCAATTACAAAGGAATACGCTGAATTTACGTTTAGGGATTATTTGGGCGAAATCGTTTTTAGACAGGTTATGGAATTATTTCGGCGAAACAGATAGAGACATTTTAAAAGAAGATTTTGGAAGAGATTTTAGAAGAGAATTTAATGGTGAAACTCTGTGGTCGTTATAATACACAAGTTTCATTTGAACAGTGTTGCGAGGTCCTCTAACCCAACCCAAAGGGTTCCAATCCTCCTCCCACAACCCCGAAGGAAGCCCCCAGTACTCAAAGGTCTCCCAAGCTCCCAAAGGGCCACCGGTTCCCCCAAAGGCCCACCCAGACCTCCAAAGGCCATCACCGGGCCCCCCAAAGGCCCATCAAGCTCCCAAAGGACCAACGGGGTCCCAAAGGCCCTCCACCGGTCCCCAAATGTCCCCCAAACCCCCAACTGCCCCCCCGGACCCCCAAAGGCCCTCCCTGTGCCCCAAATGTCCGCCCAGTGCCCCCAAAGGCCCTCCCCCGGCCCCCAAAGGTCCCCCAGGGCTCCCAAAAGACCAATCGGTCCGCAAGGATCCCCCAAGGCACTCCCCTGGTCCTCAAAGGTCCCCCGGGCCCCCAAAGGGACAACCGGCCCCCAAGGGTCCCCGGGCCCCCCAAAGGGCCTCCCCCGGTCCCCAACGGTCCACTGTGCTCCCAAAGGCCCTCCCCCGGTCCCCAAAGGTCCCCCGGGCTCCCAAAAAACCAATCGGTCCTCAAGGACCCCCACACACCCACAAAGACCCTCCCCCCCCCCCCAAGGCCCCCCCCGGGCCCCAACCGTCCCCCGGGCGCCCATATGACCACCCCAGCCCTCAAGGGTCCCTGGATCCCCAAACGCCCGCCCCGGACCCCTCCCAAGAGCCCCCTCTCCAATTTTAACACTTTTTATGGCGTTATTATATCTTTTCAGAACAAGTTCCTTTCTTAATGTCCCTCCTAAACCCATTTTCCAGCTTGAAGTAGTAATCCCTTCACTCACAACCATACTTTACAGATTTTTGGATACCTCAACATCAAGAAATACTTTTCAAAGACCATTTCAGAGCAAGTTAATTTCTTAATGTTCATTCTAAACCCATTTTCCAACTTGAAGTACTTATCTTTTTCACTCACAACTATACTCTACAGATTTTTGGATATCTCAACACCAAGCAATACTTTTCAAAGACCATTTCAGAGCAAGTTACTTTCTTAATGTCCTTCCTAAACCCATTTTCCAACTTGAAGTTCTTATCTTTTTCACCCACAGCTATACTCTACAGCTTTTTGGATACCTCAACACCAAGAAATACTTTTCAAAGACCATTTCAGAGCAAGTTACTTTCTTAATGTCATTCCTAAACCCATTTTCCAACTTTAAGTACCAATCCCTTCACCCACAACTATACTTTACAGCTTTTTGGATACCTCAACACCAAGAAATACTTTTCAAAGACCATTTCAGAGCAAGTTAATTTCTTAATGTCCATTCTAAACCCATTTTTCAACTTGAAGTACTTATCTTTTTCAC
The DNA here is from genome assembly GCF_049724085.1 of Artemia sp. Qi Xiang Cuo. Classification (NCBI taxonomy): domain Eukaryota; kingdom Metazoa; phylum Arthropoda; class Branchiopoda; order Anostraca; family Artemiidae; genus Artemia; species Artemia sp. Qi Xiang Cuo. Next base: position 51,656,622 of record NC_142794.1, read on the forward strand.
TCACAACTATACTATACAGCTTTTTGGATACCTCAACATCAAGAAATACTTTTCAAAGACCATTTCAGAGCAAGTTACTTTCTTAATGTTCATCCTAAACCCATTTTCCAACTTGAAGTACTTATCTTTTTCACACACAACTAGACATTACAGCTGTTTGGATACCTCAACATCAAGAAATACTTTTCAAAGACCAATTCAGAGCAAGTTAATTTCTTATTGTCCATCCTAAACCCATTTTCCAACTTGAAGTACTTATCTTTTTCACCCACAACGATACTGTACAGCTTTTGGATACCTCAACACCAAGAAATCCCTTTCAAAGACCATTTCAGAGCAAGTTACTTTCTTAATGTTCATTCTAAACCCATTTTCCAACTTGAAGTACTTATCTTTTTCACTCACAACTATACTCTTACAGCTTTTTGGATACCTCAACACCAATAAATACTCTTCAAAGACCATTTAATATCCATTTAATTTCTTAATGTTCCTACTAAGCCCATTTTTCAACTTGAAGTACTTATATTTTTAACAAACAACGATACATTAAATAAATTTTTATACATCAAAACAACTAAATACTTTTAAAAGAAAATTTAAGAGCAATTTACTTTCTTAATGTCCCTTCTAAACCCATTCTCCGACTTGAAGTATCAATCCCTTCACTCACAACTATACTTTACAGCTTTTTGGATAACTCAACATCAAGAAATACTTTTCAAAGAACATTTCAGAGCAAGTTAATTTATTAATGTCCCTCCTAAACACATTTTACAACTTGAAGTACTTATCTTTTTCAATCACAACTAGACCTTACAGCTTTTTGGATACCTCAACATCAAGAAATACTTTTCAAAAACCATTTCAGAGCAATTTACTTTCTTAATGTCCATTCTAAACCCATTCTCCGACTTGAAGTACTTATCTTTTTCACCCACAACTATACTTTACAGCTTTTGGATACCTCAACGTCAAGAAATACTTTTCAAAGACCATTTCAGAGCAAGTTAATTTCTTAATGTCCCTCCTAAACCCATTTTCCAACTTGAAGTACTTATCTTTTTCACCCACTTTCTCAATGAAAAAAGAAATTAGTTTTTAATCAATTCTAATTTTCCAAATAATATAAAAATTTTCCACTTCGGTTCTGATTTTTCTCAAAGGGGTGAAAAAAATTTAAAATAATGTTCCAAATTTTTCATAGAAGATAGAAAAGTTCAAGTTCTCTTCTGAATTTTATCAAAAGAACACGCTTCAATTCTAATTTCTCCAGAGAAAATAAAAATCTTCCACTTCAGTTCTTTATTTCACAAAGACATAAAGAAATTTAAAGTTCATTTCTAAATTTTTGGTGGAAGATAGAAAAAGTAATACCATACTTGTGAATATTTTCATGGAAGATAAAAAGTTCTAGTTCATTTTACAATTTCCTCAACGAAGTGAAGAAAAGTTCAAGTTTTCATCTGAATTTTATTAAAGAACACAATTCAATTCTAATTTCTCCAGAGAAAACAGAAATCTCCCACTTCAGTTCTTTATTTCACAAAGCCATAAAGAAATTTAAAGTTCAATTCTAAATTTTTTCGTGAAAGATAGAAAAAGTAATACCATACTTGTGAATATTTTCATGGAAGATAAAAAGTTCTAGTTCAATTTACAAATTCCTCAACGAAGTGAAGAAAAATTCAAGTTCCCTTCTGAATTTTACCAAAGAATACAATTCAATTCTAATTTCTCCAGGGAAAACAAAAATCTTCCACTTCAGTTCTTTATTTCACAAAGACATAAAGAAATTTAAAGTTCAATTCTAAATTTTTCGGAGGAAGATAGAAAAAGTAATACCATACTTGTGAATATTTTCCCGGAAGATAAAAAGTTCTAGTTCAATTTAAAATTTCCTCAACGAAGCGAAGAAAAATTCAAGTTCTCTTCTGAATTTTACCAACAGAACACAGCTTCAATTCTAATTTCTCCAGAGAAAACAAAAATCTTCCACTTCAGTTCTTTATTTCACATAGACATAAAGAAATTTAAAGTTCAATTCTAAATTTTTCGGAGGAAGATAGAAAAAGTAATACCATACTTGTGAATATTTTCCCGGAAGATAAAAAGTTCTAGTTCAATTAAAAATTTTCTCAACGAAGTGAAGAAAAGTTCAAGTTCTCTTCTGAATTTTACCAAAGAACACGCTTCAATTCTAATTTCTCCAGAGAAAACAAAAATCTTCCACTTCAGTTCTTTATTTCACATAGACATAAAGAAATTTAAAGTTCAATTCTAAATTTTTCGGTGGAAGATGGAAAAAGTAATACCATACTTGTGAATATTTTCCAGGAAGATAAAAAGTTCTAGTTCAATTTAAAATTTTCTAAGCGAAGTGAAGAAAAGTTCAAGTTCTGTTCTAAATTTTACCAAAGAACACACTTCATTTCTAATTTCTCCAGAGAAAACAAAAATCTTCCACTTCAGTTCTTTATTTTGCAATGTCATAAAGAAATTTAAAGTTCAATTCTAAATTTTTTCGTGAAAGATAGAAAAAGTAATACCATGCTTGTGAATATTTTCACGGAAGATAAAAAGTTCCAGTTCAATTTTAAATTCTCTCAACAAAGTGAAGAAAAGTTTAAGTTCTCTACTGAATTTTACCAAAGAACACAATTCAATTCTAATTTACCTAGAGTAAAATAAAAATCTTCCACATAAGTTATTATTTAACAAAGACATAAAGAAATTTAAAGTTCAATTCTAAATTTTTCGGTGGAAGATAGAAAAAGTAATACAACACTTGTGAATATTTTCACGGAAGATAAAAAGTTCTAGTTCAATTTAAAATGTTCTCAACGAAGTGAAGAAAAATTCAAGTTCTCTTCTGAATTTTACCAAAGAACACAAATTCAATTCTAATTCCACAAGAGAAAATAAAAATCTTCCACTCCAGTTCTTTATTTCACAAAGACATGAAAAATTTAAAGTTCGATTCTAAATTTTTCGGTGGAAGATAGAAAAAGCAATACCATACTTGTGAATATTTTCACGGAAGATAAAAAGTTGTAGTTCAATTTTAAATCTTCTCAATGAAGTGAAGAAAAGTTCAAGTTCTGTTCTGAATTTTACCAAAGAACAAACTTTAATTCTAATTTCTCCAGAGAAAATAAAAATCTTCCGCTTCAGTTGTCTATTTCACAATGACATAAAGAAATTTAAAGTTCAATTCTAAATTTTTCGGTGGTAGATAGGAAAAGCAATACCGTACTTGTGAAATATTTTCCCGGAAGATAAAAAATTCTAGTTCAATTTAAAATTTTCTCAACGAAGTCAAGTAAAGTACAAGTTTTCTACTGAATTTTACCAAAGAACACAATACAATTTTACTTTCTCCAGAGAAAATAAAAATCTTCCACATAAGTTCTTTATTTCACAAAGACATAAAGAAATTTAAAGTTCAATTCAAAATTTTTCGGTGGAAGATAGAAAAAGTAATACCATACTTGTGAATATTTCCCCGGAAGATAAAAAGTTCTAGTTCAATTTTAAATTTTCTCAACGAAGTGAAGAAAAATTCAAGTTCTCTTCTGAATTTTTACCAAAGAACACAATTCAATTCTAATTTCGCCAGAGAAAATAAAAATCTTCCAATTCAGTTCTTTATTTCACAAAGGCATAAAGAAATTTAAAGTTCAATTCTAAATTTTTTCGGTGGCTGATAGAAAAATTAATACCATACTCGTGAATATTTCCCCGGAAGATAAAAAGTTCTAGTTCAATTTAAAATATTCTCAACGAAGTGAACAAAAGTTCAAGTTCTCCTCTGAACTCTACCAAAGAACACACTTCATTTCTAATTTCGACAGAGAAGACAAAATCTTCCACTTCAGTTCTTTATTTCACAAAGGCATAAAGAAATTTAAAGTTCAATTCTAAATTTTTTCGGTGAGAGATAGAAAAATTAATACCATACTCGTGAATATTTTCACAGAAGATAAATACCATACAGGTGAATATTTTCCCGGAAGATAAAAAGTTATAGTTCAATTTAAAATTTTCTCAACGAAGTCAGGGAAAGTTCAAGTTCTCTACTGAATTTTACCAAAGAACACGCTTCAATTCTAATTTCCCCAGAGAAAACAAAAATAGCATTTCTACATGTTTAAGTTAGGTTAGATTAACTTGTCATGAGCTCTCAGGATAAGTTAACCTAACCTTTTCCGGCGAGTATGGTTAGAGTTAGGTTAGATTAAGTTAGGTTAGATTAGGTTAGGTTAAGTTAGGTTAGCCCACGTACGCGTCACTTAGGTTAGCTTAGGTTAGGTGAGAGACAGGCAAAAAGTTAGGTGTATGATTAGGTTAGGTTAGATTAAGTTAGCTTAGATTAAGTTAGGTTAGGTTAAGTTAGGTTAGGCTAGGCTATCCTACGTACGCGCACGTACGTAGGCTAACCTAGCCTAACCTAACTAACCTAACCTAACTTAATCTAAGCTAACTTAATCTAACCTAACCTAATCATACACCTAACTTTTGCCTGTCTCACCTAACCTAATCACACCAACTTTTGCCTGTCTCACCTAACCTAAGCTAACCTAAGTGACGCGTACGTGGGCTAACCTTACCTAACTTAACCTAACCTAATCTAACCTAACTTAATCTAGCCTCACCTAACCATACTCGCCGGAAAAGGTTAGGTTAACTTATCATGAGAGTTCATGACAAGTTAATCTAACCTAACTTAAACATGTAAAAATGCTATTTTTGTTTTCTCTGGGGAAATTAGAATTGAAGCGTGTTCTTTGGTAGAATTCAGTAGAGAACTTGAACTTTCTCTGACTTCGTTGAGAAAATTTTAAATTGAACTATAACTTTTTATCTTCCGGGAAAATATTCACCTGTATGGTATTTATCTTCTGTGAAAATATTCACGAGTATGGTATTAATTTTTCTATCTCTCACCGAAAAAATTTAGAATTGAACTTTAAATTTCTTTATGCCTTTGTGAAATAAAGAACTGAAGTGGAAGATTTTGTTTTCTCTGGCGAAATTAGAAATAAATTGTGTTGTTTGGTAGATTTCAGAGGAGAACTTGAACTTTTGTTCACTTCGTTGAGAATATTTTAAATTGAACTAGAACTTTTTATCTTCTGGGAATATACTCACAAGTATGGTATTACTTTTTCTATCTTCCACCAAAAATTTAGAATTGAACTTTAAATTTCTTTATGTCTTTGTGAAATAAAGAACTGAATTGGAAGATTTTATTTTCTCGGGTGAAATTATAATTGAAGTGTGTTCTTTGATAAAATTCAGAAGAGAACTTGAATTTTTCTTCACTTCGTTGAGAACATTTAAAATTGAACTAGAACTTTTTATCTTCTGGGAAAATATTCAAAAGTGTGGTATTACTTTTTCTATTTTCCACCGAAAAATTTAGAATTGAACTTTAAATTTCTTTATGTCTTTGTGAAATAAAGAACTTATGTGGAAGATTTTTATTTTCTCTGGAGAAATTAAAATTGTAATGTGTTCTTTGGTAAAATTCAGTAGAAAACTTGTACTTTACTTGACTTCGTTGAGAAAATTTTAAATTGAACTAGAATTTTTTATCTTCCGGGAAAATATTTCACAAGTACGGTATTGCTTTTCCTATCTACCACTGAAAAATTTAGAATTGAACTTTAAATTTCTTTATGTCATTGTGAAATAAAGAACTGAAGCGGAAGATTTTGTTTTCTCTGGAGAAATTAGAATTAAAGTGTGTTCTTTGGTAAAATTCAGAAGAGAACTTGAACTTTTCTTCACTTCGTTGAGAAAATTTAAAATTGAACTAGAACTTTTTATCTTCCGGGAAAATATTCACAAGTATGGTATTACTTTTTCTATCTTCCACCGAAAAATTTAGAATTGAACTTTAAATTTTTCATGTCTTTGTGAAATAAAGAACTGAAGTGGAAGATTTTTATTTTCTCTGGTGAACTTAGAATTTAATTGTGTTCTTTGGTAAAATTCAGAAGAGAACTTGAATTTTTCTTCACTTCGTTGAGAACATTTTAAATTGAACTATAACTTTTTATCTTCCGTGAAAATATTCACAAGTGTGGTATTACTTTTTCTATCTTCCACCAAAAATTTAGAATTGAACTTTAAATTTCTTTATGTCTTTGTGAAATAAGAACTTATGTGGAAGATTTTTATTTTACTCTCGGTAAATTGAAATTGAATTGTGTTCTTTGGTAAAATTCAGTAGAGAACTTGAACTTTTCTTCACTTTGTTGAGAGAATTTAAAATTGAACTGGAACTTTTTATCTTCCGTGAAAATATTCACAAGCATGGTATTACTTTTTCTATCTTTCACGAAAAAATTTAGAATTGAACTTTAAATTTCTTTATGACATTGCAAAATAAAGAACTGAAGTGGAAGATTTTTGTTTTCTCTGGAGAAATTAGAAATGAAGTGTGTTCTTTGGTAAAATTTAGAAGAGAACTTGAACTTTTCTTCGCTTCGTTGAGAAAATTGTAAATTGAACTAGAACTTTTTATCGTCCGGGAAAATATTCACAGGTATGGTATTACTTTTTCTATCTTCCACCGAAAAATTTAGAATTGAACTTTAAATTTCTTTATGTCTATGTGAAATAAAGAACTGAAGTGGAAGATTTTTGTTTTCTCTGGAGAAATTAGAATTGAAGCTTGTTCTTTGATAAAATTCAGAAGAGAACTTGAACTTTTCTTCACTTCGTTGAGAAAATTTTTAATTGAACTAGAACTTTTTATCTTCCTGGAAAATATTCACAGGTATGGTATTAATTTTTCTATCTCCCACCGAAAAATTAGAATTGAACTTTAAATTTCTTTGTGTCTTTGTGAAATAAAGAACTGAATTGGAAGATTTTTGTTTTCTCTGGAGAAATTAGTATTGAAGCTTGTGTTTGTTGGTAAAATTCAGAAGAGAACTTGAATTTTTCTTCGCTTCGTTGAGAAAATTTTAAATTGAACTAGAACTTTTATCTTCCGGGAAAATATTCACAAGTATGGTATTACTTTTTCTATCTTCCACAGAAAAATTTAGAATTGAACTCTAAATTTCTTTATGTCTTTGTGAAATAAAGAACTGAAGTGGAAGATTTTGTTTTCTCTGGAGAAATTAGAATTGAATTGTGTTCTTTGATAAAATTCAGAAGAGAACTTGAACTTTTCTTCACTTCGTTGAGGAATTTGTAAATTGAACTAGAACTTTTTATCTTCCATGAAAATATTCACAAGTATGGTATTACTTTTTCTATCTTCCTCCAAAAAATTTAGAATTGAACTTTAAATTTCTTTATGTCTTTGTGAAATAAAGAACTGAAGTGGAAGATTTTTATTTTCTCTGGTGAAATTAGAATTGAATTGTGTTCTTTAGTAAAATTCAGAAGAGAACTTGAACTTTCCTTGACTTCGTTGAGGAAATTGTAAATTGAACTAGAACTCTTTATCTTCCATGAAAATATTCACAAGTATGGTATTACTTTTCTATCTTCCACCAAAAATTTAGAATTGAACTTTAAATTTCTTTATGTCTTTGTGAAATAAAGAACTGAAGTGGAAGATTTTATTTTCTCTGGAGAAATTAGAATTGAAGCGTGTTCTTTGATAAAATTCAGAGAGAACTTGAACTTTCTATCTTCTATGAAAAATTTGGAACATTATTTTAAATTTTTTCACCCCTTTGAGAAAAATCAGAACCGAAGTGGAAAATTTTTATATTATTTGGAAAATTAAATTGATTAAAAACTAATTTCTTTTTTCATTGAGAAAGTGGGTGAAAAAGATAAGTACTTCAAGTTGGAAAATGGGTTTAGGAGGGACATTAAGAAATTAACTTGCTCTGAAATGGTCTTTGAAAAGTATTTCTTCACGTTGAGGTATCCAAAAGCTGTAAAGTATAGTTGTGGGTGAAAAAGATAAGTACTTCAAGTCGGAGAATGGGTTTAGAATGGACATTAAGAACGTAAATTGCTCTGAAATGGTCTTTGAAAAGTATTTCTTGATGTTGAGGTATCCAAAAAGCTGTAAGGTATAGTTTTGGTTTAAAAATATAATTACTTCAAGTTGGAAAATGTGTTTAGGAGGGACATTTAGAATTTAACTTGCTCTGAAATGGTCTTTGAAAAGTATTTCTTGGTTTTGAGGTATCCAAAAAGCTGTAGAGTATAGTTGTGGGTGAAAAAGATAAGTACTTCAAGTTGGAAAATGGGTTTAGGAGGGACATTAAGAAAGTAACTTGCTCTGAAATGGTCTTTGAAAAGTATTTCTTGGTGTTGAGGTATCCAAAAAGCTGTAATGTATAGTTGTGGGTGAAAAAGATAAGTACTTCAAGTTGAAAAATGGGTTTAGGAGGGACATTAAGAAATTAACTTGCTCTGAAATGGTCTTTGAAAAGTATTTCTTGGTGTTGAGATATCCAAAAAGCTGTAGAGTATAGTTGTGGGTGAAAAAGATAAGTACTTCAAGTGGGAAAATGGGTTTAGAATGGACATTAAGAAATTAACTTGCTCTGAAATAGTCTTTGAAAGTTGTTCTTGGTGTTGATCTAACCAAAATTCTGAACTGTTTAGTTGTGTGTGAAAAAGATAAGTACTTCAATTTGGAAAATGGAGTTAAGATGAACATTATGACAGTTAATTGGTCTAAAATGGTCTTTGAAAAGTATCTCTTGGTGTTGAGATATCCAAAAATCTGTAAGGTATAGTTGTGTGTGAAAAAGATAAGTACTTCAAGTTGGAAAATGGGTTTAGAATGAACATTAAGAAATTAACTTGCTCTGAAATGGTCTTTGAAAAGTATTTCTTGATGTTGAGGTATCCAAAAAGCTGTAGAGTATAGTTGTGAGTGAAAAAGATAAGTACTTCAAGTTGGAAAATGGGTTTAGAATGAACATTAAGAAATTAACTTGCTCTGAAATGGTCTTTGAAAAGTATTTCTTGGTGTTGAGGTATCCAAAAAGCTGTAAAGTATAGTTGTGAGTGAAGGGATTGGTACTTCAAGTTGGAAAATGGGTTTAGGAATGACATTAAGAAAGTAACTTGCTCTGAAATGGTCTTTGAAAAGTATTTCTTTGTGTTGAAGTATCCAAAAATCTGTAAAGTATAGCTGTGGGTGAAAAAGATAAGTACTTCAAGTCGGAAAATGGGCTTAGGAAGGAAATTAAGAAATTAACTTGATCTGAAATGGTCTTTGAAAAGTATTTCTTGGTGTTGAGGTATCCAAAAAGCTGTAGAGTATAGTTGTGAGTGAAAAAGATAAGTACTTCAAGTCGGAGAATGGTTTTAGAAGGGACATTAAGAAAGTAACTTGCTCTGAAATGGTCTTTGAAAAGTTTTTCTTGATTTTGAGGTATCCAAAAATCTGTAAAGTATAGTTGTGAGTGAAGGGATTGCTACTTCAAGTCGGAAAATGGGCTTAGGAGGGACATTAAGAAAGTAACTTGCTCTGAAATGATATAATAAAGCCATAAAATGTTTTAAAATGGGAGCGGGGGCTCTTGGGTGGGGTCCGGGGAGGGGTTTGGGGTAGCCAGGTGCCGTTGAGGGAGGGGGGGGTCATTTGGGCGCCCGGGGGACGCTTGGGGACGGGGGTGGGCCTTTGGGGGCTGGGGAGGGTCTTTGAGGGTCTGAGGGGGTCCTTGAGGACCGATTGGTCTTTTGGGAGCCCGGGGACCTTTGGGGACCGGGGAGGGCCTTTGGGAGCCCAGTGGACCTTTGGGGTCCGGGGGCGGACCTTTGGGGGGCCCGGGGGACCCTTGGGGGGCCGGTTGGCCCTTTGGGAGCCCGGGGGACCTTTGAGGACCAGGGGAGTGCCTTTGGGGATCCTTGCGGACCGATTGGTCTTTTGGGAGCCCTGGGGGACCTTTGGGGGCCGGTGGAGGGCCTTTGGGGGCACAGGGAGGGCCTTTGGGGGTCCGGGGGGCAGTTGGGGGTCTGGGGGACATTTGGGGACCGGTGGAGGGTCTTTGGGACCCCGTTGGTCCTTTGGGAGCTTGGGGGGCCTTTGGGGGGCCCGGGGATGGCCTTTGGAGGTCTGGGTGGGCCTTTGGGGGCGCCGGTGGCCCTTTGGGAGCTTGGGGGCCTTTGAGTACCGGGGGCTTCCTTCGGGGTTGGGTAGGAGGATTGGAACCCTTTGGGTTGGGTTAGAGGACCTCACAACACTGTTCAAATGAAACTTGTGTATTATAACGACCACAGAGTTTCACCATTAAATTCTCTTCTAAAATCTCTTCCAAAATCTTCTTTTAAAATGTCTCTATCTGTTTCGCCGAAATAATTCCATAACCTGTCTAAAAACGATTTCGCCCAAATAATCCCTAAACGTAAATTCAGCGTATTCCTTTGTAATTGGCATCTCTGCACTAACGCATTTCAAATTAATAAGAAACCTTTTCGCGCGCTAAAACAATTCATCGCTAAGATGTTTCTTGGAGAACTGTTTCCATGGCCTTTGGCTATTAATATCTTTTGGAGTTCGACCAGTAGAACTGTTCCCGAGGCAAAGACATTAATGACTCGGATCTATTCCTGGAGAAATGTTTCTAGGCGAAAATTTTTAAAGTCTGACAAATGATGTCATTGATTGATTGATCTGTCAAGAAAGGAAATTAATTTGTTGTTTCTAAGGGGAATTATTGATTCACGATAGGTGAATTGAGGTCGACAGCACAGGTGTTCCAAGGTCGATGTTGTTGTTTTCGTAAGTGCACGCTCTCAGCGAATGTCAAGGTCGATGTTGTTGTTGTTGACACACTTGGAAATTTAGGTCATTGACCCCATTACGTAATCTTTCTCCCTAGGGAGACTATGCCCTTATTTGGAGTCCCGTCAGCATTAAACTAAATTGTAGATGGCAGCAGGGGTGAGCGACAGGAGATATTATGGCATCTCTACTCTCACCTGGCACAGTCCTTTTGGTTACTCTAAAAGGCTACCGAAACCTAGAGTTTTCGTCGAAATAGTCCCTCTTCTGATCTTATATGATCATCAGTTTTATAAGGTCACCCCCGGAAAAGAAAAAATCAACACACATTCACGATCTCTCCTGGGGAAAAAACGGATCTTTCTGCGTGATCTTTGTTGGTAGGAGCTTGAAACCTCTACAGACGGGTTCTCTTATATGTTGAATCTAATGGTGTGGTTTTCATTAAGATCACTTGTCTTTGTGGGTATGTTCCCCCACTTTTTCAAAATCGTATACATTTTCTGAGGCTTGTAGGGTTTGATTTCTAATTCTAGATTTAATGAATCATATGTATGTAGAATCAGCATAACCAGCAGTGGCGTAATTTCGTCACAATCCTGGGAGAGGGGAAAAATTTGGAGCCAATTTTTCCAAAACAAGTGAAAATGACAGTGAAAACTGAAAAATGATCCATATATTACCATAAAGGCAAATATATACTAAAGAAAACAGACCTGATTCTCTGGATACTTGAATTATGCAGGCTTATCTTAGTTTTGACAAGATTTTTTGCAAAAACTAAATTTCATCTGGGGGAAAAAAGCAAATTACAACCCTGATGAAAAGCCAATTCTTTTGATGCATTAATTTTTATCAAATTCCTTGCTTCAGAGTTTTACTTACTATTAGCATGAGTCATTCCCTGCTTACAGCTTGTTATCATGAACTGTTTGATCTAATATCAAATATTCTAAATGTATTTTGGATATAGATAGAAAAGTCCAGAATCCATTTCCATCTGTAATGTTTTTTCGTGCTAACTTCTCTTTGGCTGGTCAATCTTAAATGCGGGAAGAATTTTCCGGGGAAAATTTTGTGTGGGGCTGTTTACAAGGGAAATTTTCTGTGGGTGGGGGGAAATTTTCCTAAGAATTTTTCTTGGGGAAGTTTTTGCGGGGGTATTTTTCGGAGGGATGAATATGCCCGATCCCATTGTTGGTAGACCCTTTTTAACTTTACTATTGTTTTCTACGAACTTAGTAAACCCATGGAAGACGTTTTGCGTCCGATTTTTGCGTCCTTCTCCGTACTTTAAGGGGGAATTTGAGCCATTCCTCCTTGGGGTAGTGATGTCGATTTTGGATTTGTTATTAAGCTCAATTTTCTCTATCATATTGGACAAAAATCCCTTTTTGCAATTTATTGAAGGTCTAACCGTATTTTGACTGTACTTTTACAGAGGAAGGGTGATTTTGCTGTAACGTTAGCATTTTCTGTTTCAAATACTAAAATTCCTCGAGTATTGGATTTCTTTCCTTCTTCCGTGAAAGCGTTTAAGCGGAAACCTTTTGTAATTGGGCTCATTGACACGGCCTCATTGGCAATCCGGTTTTCGGAAGAACCTTGAATAAGTGAGTCCATGGAAAAAAAAGTATGTTTACACAATGTGTTACAAGAAGCTAAAGCCTTCCCTTATGACCCAAAACACGTTTGGCGTTTTTTACCGATTGTTTTTTTTAGCCTACTCTAAGATAATGTTGTGTTTATACACGGCACGATAAAGATTCTATCGACACCAAATCAGGCAATCATAAATCTGACCTAACAATTAATTTGAATTAACAAGTAATGTTAATCAATGATTAAACAGTGATAACCATGTATTTTGGATGGGATATAAAAGACAGGTCAAATTAAATAGTTTTAACCCTCTTCCCCATTAATTCCTTTTGTAATTTAGATGAACACAAGACATTTATCTAATGACACAGGAAACTTCTGAAGCTGGGCTGGTAAGAGTGTGGGGCAGGCAGTAGCAGAGCCCTGGGGCCCAGAAGGGGGCCCGGCCTGGCTGAATGTAAAATTATTTTCTGTAGATGTAACCTGCTAAACTCCATAAAAGTGTAGGATGGTTTTCCCGTTCACTAACTATTAATTTAATTTTTGCCTTGCCTTGAATGACGTCGTAACTGTGAGTAATCAAGCTACAAAGCATTTTAGTAATGTGTTGTTATTACTGCAAAAAATGGCAAAGAACACGATCATGGCTGACACACCGCTTCATAGACGATTCATATTCGCGAACCTGTGGTAACGACCGATATTGGCATAATTGCGGTAAACTGCCGCAGAACCCATTTGACTGTTTGAGTATAGGTTATGTAAGTCTGAAGTTTCAGAAGTGGAGATGGACCTTACAAGAGAAGCCAATCTGGACATTATCTTTAATGAGTTTGCCAGAAAGAACACTGTTGTTTAATGATAACTGAAGGATTTTATCCTATCAAAATTGCTAGCGAAAAACAAAATAATACTATGAGTAATTTATCAACTCTATTATAAATATAGAGTAGGTCACAGTAAATTACTAAAAAGAAAAACAATTTTTTGCAACAAAAATTGAGGAGCAGAATTAAAGCTCTATGAGGAGAAAAAAATGTACACATATAAGAGAGTTCTCCTCCTATCCAATACATTATCTTTAACACTAAATTTCGAATTTGGTTCGAATCAAAAATCTATGATCACAAAACCTGTTTAATTAGAATAGATAGTTTTTTTGAAAGTACTAAAAAAAAACTTTAGCGTAAAGAGCGAGGTATTGACTAGGGGAAGAACCCCCTCATATACGTAATAATTTGTTCTCTTTCTAAATTTTAATGTTGCTTCTTACTTTCAGTTGAAAAAACTGGTTTTTTTTATTTAATTTCTGATTGTTTTAAATAATGCTGGGAAATCCGGCTTCCCCTTCGTAGAAATGTCCCTTCCCCCAAGGAATCATCTTCCATGGAAAGATCCTCAAACTTAACCCCCTCCTCCGAGCCCCCGCACTAGGAAAAACCCCTCGTAACGCATCCGTAATCTTTCTTCTGACAAAAAATACAAAATTCCACATTTTTGCAGATAGGAGCTTGAAACATCTGCAGTTGGATTTTCTGTTACGCTAAATTTGATGGTTTGATTTTCATTAAGATTCTAACACTTCTAGGGGTTGTTTCTCCCTTTTTCGAAAATAAGGCAAATGTTTTCAGGCTCATAACTTTTGATGGGTTAGACTAAATTTGATGAAAATTATATATTTGAAATCAGCATAAAAATCCAATTCTTTTGATGTATCTACTGGTATCAAAATTTCGTTATTTAGAGTTTCTATTACTATTGAGCCGGGTCGCTCCTTACTCACAGTTCGTTACAACGAACTGTCTTACATCATGCAGCTCTTTGACAACAAATAATTTTTCTTTAACTTCTACAGAAACTTAAAAAATAAATTTAGGCCTATACTTAATAAGAATCCAAATTGAGAGATAAATAAACTTAAGTTTGCATTTATTATAAAAAAAACATTTTGCTAGTGCAGCTTGTATTTCAATATTCTGTTTACCCCCCTCCTCCGAGCCCCCCACAAGAAAAAATCCCTCGTAACGCATCCGTAATCTTTCTTCTGACAAAAAATACAAAATTCCACATTTTTGCAGATAGGAGCTTGAAACATCTGCAGTGGGATTTTCTGTTACGCTAAATCTGATGGTTTTGATGTATCTACTGGTATCAAAATTCCGATCTTTAGAGTTTCGATTACTAATGAGCCGGGTCGCTCCTTACTTATATTAAATAAAAAAAAAAAAGTTTTTTTTTAACTGAAAGTAAGAAACGACGTTAAAACTTAAAACGAACAGAAATTATTCTGTATATGAAAGGGGCTATCCCCTCCTCAACGCCTCGCTCTTTACGCTAAAGTTTTTTATTGTTAAAAAAAATAGGAATTGTGAGAAAGTCAAACTTTAGCGTAAAGAGCGAGGCGTTGAGGAGGGGACAGCCCCTTTTATATAATGAATAATTTCTTTTCGTTTTAAGTTTCACCTTCGCTCCTTACGCTTAGTTAAAAAAACTTGTTTTTTTATTGAATTTTTGAACGTTTTTGAATTAATGCAGGTTTTCATATTGAATCAACGTAAATTAACAACTAAAACAAAATTTGAATACTAATTTTGATTTTATTTTGTTAAATGGCTTTCTCGAAACCTGTTTAATTTTATTTACGAACTTTTTTATTAGTAATAAATATACGTAACTTAGGAATTAACTTACGTAACGAACTTCTATATTCATAGATTTTTAATACGTATATTAGGGGGCTCACCCCCTTGTAAATACCTCGCTCTTTAAGCTTAAGTTCGAATTTTGTTGCAATTTTTTAAGAATGACCCCTTAATCACAAAAGCCGTTATTTAGAATAAATAGCTCTTATGAAAGTACTAAAAAATATTTGGCTTAAAGAGCGAGGTATTGACTAGGGGGTGAACCCAATCATACCCGTAATATCTTCTGTTCGTTTTAAGTTTTGATGTTGCTCCTTATTTTCAGTTGGAAAACTTTTTTTATTTTTAATTTCCGACCTTTTTTTAAATAATGCTGGGAAATCCGGCGCCCCCTTCATAGCAATGTCCCTTCCCCCATAAGAAATTCATCATGGAAAGATCTTCCCACAAAACCCCGACCCACCCACCCCCCCCCCTACTACCAGAAAAAGACCCTGAAAATGTCTGTATACTTCCTAATAACGAATACTATATGATAACATTGGGTAAAGTTCATAACTTTCAGCCCTCCCTTCGAGGATTTCGGGGGATTAAGTCATCCTAAAGGACATAGTTATTATATTTTCAACCATGCTGAACAAAATGGCTATCTCAAAATTTTGGTCAGGTGACTTTGGGGAAAAAATGTGCGTGGGAGGGGGCCTAGTTGCCCTCCATTTGTTTTGGTCACTTGAAAAGGGCACTATAACTTTTAATTTCCGTTACAATGAGCCCTCCCGCGATATTCTAGGACTACTGGGTCGATACGACCACCCTTGGGAAAAAAAACAACAAAAAAAACAAATAAACACGCATCTGTGATCTTTCATCTGGCAAAAAAAGGCAATATTTCATATTTTTGCAAATAGGTGCTTGAAACCTCTTCAGTAGGGTTCTCTGATACGCTGAATATGACGGTGTGATTTTCATTAATGGCCTATAACTTTTAGGGGGTCTTTTCCCCTTTTTTCGATAATCAGCCAAATTTTCTCAGGCGCGTAAATTTTGATGGGTAGGACTAAAATTGATGAAAGTTATATATTTGAATTTAGCATTGAAATCTGACTCTTTTGATGTGTCTATTGGTATCAAAAATTCGTTTTCTAGAGTTTCGGTTACCATTGAGCCGGGTCGCTCCTTACTTACAGTTCGTTACTACGAACTGTTTGAAAAAAAAAATTTTGCTAGTGCAGCTTGTATTTCAATATTCTGTTTAAGTCAATGTTCATGTCAAGGTTAACAGTAAAAGAATATTAAAAAAAAATCGATATAAACTAATCTTACAATTGGTTTCTAATAAGTCGCGACTTGCATATCGTATTGTGTACTTAAAACAAAAACTTATTAACAAATCAGGAAAATAGGGGGCCGACGATTACTCAGCACAGGGGCTTATGACAGCTCTCATCGGCCCTGGTCTGAAGCAAGCTGGAATCACTTCGCTACCTCCGCGTAGCAAAAATCGGCTTTGCTTCTTCAACTGATTAATTTTGATAAGTTGAGATAGGTCGAATTTTCGATGCAGTTGTCTGTTTAGTGGGTGCAAATGTAGGACTAATCATTCCGTATTTTTTCACTGAATATAGCCATTATTTATTTTCATTAAAATAATTGAAAAACGACAAATTCCCCCCCCCCCAAAAAAGATTGAAAATACTTTATGTGCCCCTCTCCTATTTTTGTGTGTATTTACTACACGTCCAGACATTTAGGGGGGGGGGGGGCGGAAAACCAGACGCTATTCTCAAAACCAATAGTTTCTTAATATGAATGAATCCAAATTTTCTGAATATAGTATTTAGTTTAGTACACATGAATTAGATTAGTACTTATTTTTGATTTATTTATGATGAATAGACTTTGATTTGTTTAGGGTTGAAGGCAGGGGCTAATCAGTGGCGTCGTTCAGGGGGGAAAGGGGGGAAGTTGCTTCCTCAATAATTGGAAAAAAATATTAACTAACTTTAAAACTGTTGCTCGTTTTAAGTTTTAACTTCGTTCTTTACTGGAATTTTTTTTCAATTAATCCATCCTCATTTTTAATATAAAGAAAAAAGGGGAAAACAGTGGTCCATTACACTTCCTAGTATGTTTCGCTTTATTACTTATGCAAATAGATCGCCTTCGAAACCTTATCGTAAAGTAAATAGGTGAGCCTAGTTAATGGAAAAATGGCAAAAATGTAAAAGACTTCCTAGTAGAGGGGGGCTTTGCTACACAACCGGGGCACCATATATGGGCATTGACCTACTGATGGGAGTGACGCAACAAGCTCAGTGAATACTGCCGGTACAAGATCACAGGTGTATGAATACGACCAGTACAAGACGACAGCCAATCAGAGGACTAGAAACCTTGTACGAACAAGATCACGTGGCTCTTTCTTGTTCAATAATCGGTTAAAAGTGCTAACGGGAAGTGACATCATACCCGATTTCTTTTGAATTTACGTAATTTCTGTTTGACACAATTTCTCCATGAGACATGTTTAGAAGGTTTCAAGGGAATTTAAAATGTGACTGTGCACAGTTGCCAGAACAAAGGAAACATCAGAGAAACTGCCATTTTAGGGTATTTGAAATCAGAAACGAAAAATGTGTGGCATCTCAGGAAATGCTAACTCTATTAAGAGATACATATTATTTTTTATTTGGGTGGTTCTCGACTGTGTTCTGTATAATACACAGGCACCATTTGAACAGTGTTGTCACTATAAAAAGTTGATATTAATGACGTTGTAGATGCCAAAAAAAGAATTTTAATAAAGAAACTAAGAAGAACTCCTTAGAAGTCCTTAGAAATCAACTAGTGAGACGATTATGAGCATGAACCATCAAGGACCGCAAGCACCAAGGACCTCAACATCCAAGGGTCACCTCTCTCCACCCTCTTAGGGCCCCCAACCTTCTAACTTTTTTTTGACACCCCCAATTTTCATTATAGAGGCGCCATTAAGAGTTAAAGATATGTAAGAAAAAAGTTATCAGAATGTCATATATGACCTCATCTTTCGGGACTTAGACAAGCAGATGCTTTCAACATCCAATTCCGACACTTCTTGCCTAATATTATGAAATATGACAATTTAGAATGCTATTCTTTTTTTAAAAAGTCCCCCCATGGCCTAAAATGGTTCCTCATTATGAGTTTTCTATTTACTAACCTTAGGTACTTCAGCTATTCATGCAAACATCATGCAATAAAATCGCTATTAAAGGAAATTACCGTCAATATAAAAATTAAGACACAACTAAAACATCTATTTTCAAAGCACATTTTCTGTCCGACTAATTTAAAGGTGGTTAGATACAGTTTGAAAATCGTTTACGAAACGTTGAATTCTTCTTTGTTCCCTAATGACTCTAATAAAATTTAGTTCATCTGTGATGTAAGAATCAGAGCAAATGTTTCGGGAATGATCAACAATCCTACTTTGTAGCCACTAACTGTTTGATTACTCATCAAATCCAAACAGAGATAATTTTTTGCAAAAACATGAAAATATGGAGGGGGGACATGGAAACGTCAGAAAAATTTAGTAACTGTATTTGACGGAATGTGATTCGACACTTGAGGACACTGTTTGTGAAATTGCTTCAAATAAGCAAATTGAAACATGTGAATTCTATAGAATGAATGAGAATAGTATCATTTACTATACAAAGAGATATGACAAGAGTGAAGTTACACTCTACTGTGGAAAATGTGACCCTGACATTGCAGTACATTAGGATCAGTATACTATGAATTCAGATAATCTACCTGCACTAATTGTTGTCGACAAATACCCATACCTAGTAAAAGATGAAATCTAAAGAGTAGAAAAGTCGTTTTATCATGTATATAAATTTTTATCATTTATTAATAAACAATTTAACATACATTTTTAGAATATTTTATTCGTAGGGCACTAAAATCAATATTAAATACGCTTGTAAGTATATTTTCCACTAGAAACTCGTTCAATCGAGGTACGTCAACGTAGATGTCGAGAAACTGCTTGTAGGTATAGCCACGAGATCTGAACATGAAAAAGAGTAGTGCATGAAAGCAACATGTCTTTGTCGTTAAATCCTGTACTCTTCGTTGATTTTGAATAATAGTTTTTCCACTGCTTTCAATAAAGTTGCTGATGTGTGGCGTGTAGAATTTATACGATAGGCCAAGAGGATCAAGAAATTCAATATTCTTCGCTGTTTGAAAGATGTATAGCCAATGGCCAGTCTTCAATGTTGATGGACTGCTATTAACAATGATTAGGGTATTGTTAACACTTGGAATTTTTTCAATGAAGTCCGAAGGTATGCAATAGGACTTGTAGTGGGACATGTATGGTTCCACACTAAATACGTTGATTATTTGGTTTGTTTTTATGGTGCTAGTTCTAGTAGAACACTCCCGTCGGACGTGATCTCCTAATAGGTTTCAAATTGACTCAGTGATATTAACGTGATACTCTCAGTCAGAGCATCGGCAAATGTACACTCTAAACGTACATTCCCTGTTCGTACTATGCTCATATCCTGAGTCCCCGACAAGTCCAAAACAATTACCCCATGATTTTTTGAAAATATTGAATCGGTTATTCCATTTTCAAATAGTTCAGAGTCATGATCTAGGGATTGCATGGTCAACTCATACAGAGTTCTATAGGATTTTTTTTTCAAATGATAGAGTGTACAGTGGAATACCATTCACTTTGCACACAAGACTAGATAGACCAAAAAAATTAAAATCATGGGGGGATTCAGTCCAGGATCCAACGGCACTGCCACTCCTCACAAAGGCCAAAGCCAATTTTGATGGGATTTCTCCATTGATAAATAATGAAATGCTATAGCTACGAGAGCCGGTGGCAATGTGACATTAATTGGTGATCGTATAGGGGACAAGAAGTTTAAGGTTGCTACCATTGGCTCTTAGCTTTTCCACTGCCAATGCAACAGAGCTCATAAATTGTTGTTTTCGGACGTGGAGAATTGCAGAAGTGATAATGACATTTGCATAGGGTGCTGCAGGAAGTTTTTTTCTCAAAATGAAATTTAATGGGGCCATCTGGAACTTTATGTCAATCTTGACATTGGGGGGTAGCCATTGGGATATATTGAATATCTCATGATTTAATTTTCCAACCAGATGATACTCCTGGGTCACTGCAGTAGTCAACTCGCCATCAGTATCAACACCTGATTGATATTCATAGCCCAATGATTGTCCTCTCAACTCCTTGTATGCCTTTGGTGTCATCATCATAAAATGTATGTAGCTTGCATAGTTGGATGAATTATTGCTAGTGTTCACCAATGTTCCATTAATAAATACATTAATTTGTTTGTACAGATTGTGTAGAATACAGTTTTCATAGGAGAGACCATCGGCAGCAGTTGGAGTCGTATTATCTGAATTTTTCTTCACTGCAACATTTAAATCAATAAATGTTAATGAAAAATCAATGAAATACTCTTCATTGGAAAATATTTGAAAGTGTATATTTCCGAGAGGGGTTGTTGGGGGTGAAATTGTTCATAGTAGCCATACTTGACATTGACATCAACATTTTCAGCATTGAATAGATTCAATGAGGAACTAATTGGTGGATATGATTCCTTTCGGGGGATATAAGTCATCTTAAGAGAAGAAGTCCTTCTTTGATCTAACAATCTTTTTCTTTTTCTTCTTCTTCTGCTTATTGGTCTTCCTTATTTTATTCCTCAAAGTCCTTGTTGATTTCCTTCGCTTACCGCCTGGGTGGAGACTGATGAGTGAATGACGCGCACGCATCCTTTTCAATCCCTCCCCATTTTGCCAAGATTTTAATTGCTCATCAGCGGTTCTTAGTGAAGATCTAATATTTTCCTTAACACTCTTCTTGAAAGTTTTGCCCGACCCCCAGTCCTGTAGTGTTGAGGCAGCAAAATTTGATGCAGCAGGTACAAGATATTTTCTGGCAAGGGTCAGTGCAGAACGAAATAGCCTAGCAAACCAGCTACCAAGACCATAGCCAGACATTGTAGTACGCTCTTTGTAGTGGTCCAATCCATTGCCTATTTTACAGGGACTCAGAGCACCAACATAACAATCGATATCGGGACAGACAAATGGAATTCCTCTATAATTCATTTTAGGTGATTGTGCTGTCGCTGACAATGGGTCAAAAATGACATGTAATCACTGCTAAGCCTTTTGTTATTGCTAGAAGATCAGCCAATTCACTTCTTAGTGTTAACTGACAGAGTTCCAAATACGAAGTGTTTACAGGAACATACTGAAGATGCTTTATATTATAGTGATGAACATGTTCATGAGTTGTTTTTCGTTCAAGAACACGTAGGAGGGGGACATTTGAATTACCAACTCTCGATGTTTACACAAAAGATGCATAGAGAAATATGCCTGAGTCCGAGGCGAAACCAGGTAGATAATCAGCAAAAATAACTTGATCCATTCCGTAAACTGTGCCAGCATTTTTCCCATTGATCATATTCTGTTTAAAGCCAAGAACGTCTCTCAGATTATCATTGAGAATAATTATTTCGGTGTCAACCAGTGAGGTAATGTAAATCCTATCGTGTTCCAATGAATAATTAAAATGGAATTTACCATTCCTACGATATGAGATTTTTCTATTGATTGTACGACACAAATCTCTTATATCATCTTATTCAATATATTTCAATTTGGCATGTGGATTTTCGCTAGATTTAAGAGCTTCAACCCATTCATAGTCGACAAAGAGTGTCCAATCGAATGGTATAACCTTTATATCATACACACGATCCTTTCTCAGGATTTCATAGGTATTTTTGAGAATACAATTGACAAGAGCCACTTCATACGTACCGTCAAACTTGATGGCGGGGGAGAGTTTCGTCCAAAATTTACTTGTCTTATTCAAGTCGTTGTAGGGAGAATCGGAAACATTGGACATAAATGTTACATAGAAATCATTGGGCATTGTCAATATCTTCAACACCGATTCAAGAATCAAAATCTGAGTTATATCCTAGCCACCGAACAAGTAACTGTTTCTTATCCTTGCGAGTACGAGTCTTTAATATCTTTTCAATTTGATAGATTTCACTATTATTTTTAACTTTTTGTAGTTCATAGTCATAAAAGCCGCCGAGAAGCTGTTCGTCTTTGGTATCGCGCAAAAGATAAGTTATGGGTTTAGTGTCTGGGATTTTTGCCACTTTAAAAAGTTCTGTGGACCACAAGTAATTACCTTTTTCAAATACATTAGTTGTTCTATTATTTCAAACGGTATCACCAACATTGAATTTATTTTTCTTATTCACATTAATTTCATTGGAATACTGTTTAAGAGAGGTGTCAAGTGCATCCTGATAAAAATGATTCACTTCCGTTGGGGTAGAGTTGGACTAGGATCGTTGAGGCTGTTGATTATAAATCAATATGATGTCATCTAAATCCTGAATCAAAGCCGGTGTATTTTTCAATGTACAATATCTTGAAATTAAAAGTCGAATAGTTCTTATCAATCGTTCGGCCAATGCAGCCTTTATAGGACTATGACTATGGTAGAGCAGTGTACTATATTTCACTAGTACTTTTGCGACATGGGGATTAGCAAATTCACTACCACGATCCGTTTGAATTTTTTTTATATGAATCCTGTTCGAGAATACTTTCAATGGCCTGAGCAACTTCAACGGCTCTCTTTGATTGCAATGGAATTGCATATGCATAATGACTATAAACACTGATTGCAAGTAGAATGTACTTGTACTGTGTATTGTGACTTCGTTGAATCTCATCTAGAGTTAGGAGATCTGCTTGCATTAGATGCAATGGGAAAAAAGCTTTAGTTTTTCGATAATGATTGGCACGAAGTCTATGATGTCTATGCAGAGTGTAACTTGATTCATGAGGAGGGTCAGCGTTCCGATAATAAGGGGGTATTATTTCCAGTGCGGGCTCCTTCAATTGAATCAGTGGAACATTGGGTGTGGCTTCTATACGCCCCACCCACAGACTCCGATTCAATTGGTCATTTCAATCCAATTACGGATATTAGTAGGGTTTTGGGAGAGGGTAAGAAACAGAGTGCAC
This sequence comes from Artemia sp. Qi Xiang Cuo, assembly GCF_049724085.1. NCBI lineage: Eukaryota > Metazoa > Arthropoda > Branchiopoda > Anostraca > Artemiidae > Artemia > Artemia sp. Qi Xiang Cuo. Next base: position 51,679,698 of record NC_142794.1, read on the forward strand.
GTTATTACTGTCCAACATGCCTCTCAAGATTTTGGAGTAATTTAAAGTTAAAGCATCACATTAAACACTGTAAACGTCATGGATACCAGGCTGTGGAGACGGTAAGCGGAGATAGAGCGATCTTACGTTTTAAAAATTTTCAAAACACGCTCCTGCAGAGCAATAAGATCGCTTTAGACTGCGAATCGAAACTGACAGACGTGTGTAATCCGTCAAATTCGAATCATTTTAAAACAAATGAAGCCATAGGGGTCCCTAAAGCTCACGCTCAACAGAATTCCAACAATACCATGAAAGCGCTGGATGTAGTGGAGATGTTGGGTGACGGTGAAGACTGCCTGCGCTCGGCATTGGTCAGTCTAATCAAAACAGTTAACGGTGCAATTTCGCACCTTCGTTATACAAACTATCCTATGCTCCTATCACCAGATGACATAACGGCCATTAAAAATCGTAAAATGTGTTGGGTTTGCAAGGGGGAATTTGATGAGGGTGTTGGGAATGGGGGGAGGAGGAAGGTGATCGACCATGATCATTTGTGGCAGGAAATTACATCGGGGTGGAGTAAATTTAGGGGGGTAGCACATCAGTCATGCAATTTAAACGTTAGACAGCAATATTTCGTACCTGTTTTTATACGCAATTCCAATTACGACTTAAAGTTTTTTTTACCGGCGTTGGCCCGCAATGTCAAGGGTGGAGTTGTAGATGACGCATGGATAGATGGTTCTTTTTCATATAATATCATACCCAAATAATCGAAGAAGCTCCTGCTTCTAGAATTCATATGGGAAACAGTTGACAAGGGTAACACGTGCCTGAATAAAATCCGTTTTTAGACTCTTTCAGCTTCTTCCCCAAATCTTTAAGTCAATTGATTCAAGTGCAGAAAAGTGATAATTTTGATAGCTTCCCCCTCCTCAAACAGCGTTTCCCCGATGATGAAATGTATGATATATTAATCTGTAAGGGTAATTATCCATATTATTATTACAACTCTGGCTCTAGACTAGATGAGTTGTCACTACCGCCCATTGAAGCTTTTTACAATTCTCTTACTGAGAGTGAGTGCACCACTAGCGACTACGAATTTGCTAAGAGGGTTTGGGCAAAGGGTGGATGTAAAAATAGGTGGGATTATTGTAAACTATACTTAGTCAGTGACGTTCTCACTCTTCTGGACATTGTGTGTAAAAATACGGATGAAATCTATGGGGAATTTGGGTTGGATTTAGGTTATTATTTTTCCACTCCTCATTTGGTGATGGACGGGTAATGTCTCACTACTGTTTGCCGTGTGGCAATTATAAATGGCTTGACAATCTGTGTGCTTCGAATTTCCCCGACATTGCTAGTGTTGAGGAGAATGGGGCACAGGGATGGTTTTTTGAAATTGACGGTGAAATACCCATGGAAATCCATGACTCGGTAAAAGACTTTGTTTTTCCATGCATAAATAGATCGGTGGGTAGGGACTCTCTGAGCCCCTACAACTTATCATTAGTAGAGGATGGGAGTATGCAGTGGGTACCTTCAAAACAAAAACTAATTGCCGACCTCAACCCGAAACAGAGTATCGTTGTTCATCACGTGCTATTGAAATGGATGGTGTCCAATGGTTTCAAGGTCACAAAGATTCATAGAAATTTGATCAAAAGCCTTACATGAAAACGTTTATTGACATCTTTGTCAGTAAGCGTTCACAAGCGAAAACGAAAGTTGAAAAAGAAGTCTATAAACTCATTTTGAACTCATCTTTCGGTAAAATGTGCGAGAGCGTACGAAACAGAAGTCGATGTGACAATGTAACTAATCCCAAAGATTGTGCTCGAATCATTGCGGACCCAAACTTAACATCGTTTCCAATCTTAGACTTTAATATGGTGCTCCTACACTTTATGACAAGAAGCATTGTATTAAGTAAAAATATTGCAGGCGGAAGTGCAATAACTGAAATATCTAAGAAACTTATGTTGTCATTTTATTATAATGTATGCAAAGTACAGTGGCCGATTGAGGGACAAATTCAAGTGTATTACGGGGACACAGATTCACTCCTGTTAAAAGTCAAAACTGAAAATCTATTGAATGATTTTGAAAATGGCGAGTACATTAGCTCACCAACGGACTACACTAATTGAGACGAATCCCTCTACCCAGAGCTAGTGAAATGCCAGGCCCCAAATCAATTGTGAATGCTAAAATCTGAAACGGGAAGCGATCTGATATCAAGTGGTGTGTTTCCTGGTCCGAAGGTATACTGGGTGAAAACACACAACAAAGATATCAAACAAGTCTGCAAGGGGGTACTTAGACACTTTGTAAAAAATAATTTCGACATGAGTGTGTATAGAAACTGTGTGGAAGGTAGTTTAGTCCCAAGAGCGAAAGTCATGGCGATTCGCTCTTTACAATTTAAAAACTACAGTTGGAGTTGAGAAAAAGGCCATGTCGGCCATATCGGAGAAAGTCTATGTACTTGAGGATGGTGTGAAGGTACTACCTTTCGGACATTATTTAATTTCAGACCGAGTTGAATGTATAGAGTACAGAAAACAACTCGGTCTAGAAAAATTAACTTAAATTCGTTTAAAAAAAAAAGTATAAATTGGGTGGGAGGGTTTTTTGGGTAGTGGGGTGTTTTTTAATTCTTTTTTTTCTATATCACAAACAATTTTCAATGTGTGTGCAAGGCATAGCAATTTCCACTATTTAATGCCCCCCACCGGGCCCGCCGCAGCGGGCCCCCGCTTCCCTGCCCGCGGCGCTTCCCGCGGCGCTTCCTTGCCCGCCGCAGCGAGCCCCACGGCCGCTGCAGCAGCCACCCCCCAGGTGGTGGGGGGGGGGGTCCCAAAATTTCAAATGTTGTAAATGAAAGTGTTTGATATTATTTCAAGTGCATTATTCTAATAAATGTTGTATTTTTTCTATAAATAAATAAAAAAAAAGTGTATTTATTTAAGTGTTTTTTCCAGTGTCTATGTAAATGTTGTATTTTTATCAAAAATAAATTTAAAAACTGTATTTTTGCATGTTTAATGTGCTTTCATGTTCAATGTAATATTTTTTTAGTATTTTACTTTTTTATGTATAATAAAAGAAAATATGATTCTTTATTCGTCTTCTTCTTCTTATTATTCTTGAACGTAGTAGTAGTAGGGAAATTATTTAGTCATTAGACAGCCATAGTCTACAGTTAGTTGTCTAGGTGAACTGTTGAAGGGAACATCTATCAATTTAAAACACCATTCAGATCTTTTCTGTGTGGGCCGTCAATGTCAGGCAAAACAACACTCTTAACTCAAATAATTAAAATTTGCGATAAAATGTTTGTGGAAAAGCCGAAAAAAATCTACTACTGTTACAGTATTTGGCAGGAGTCATACGATAAAATAAAAGCAATTGGCACGACGGGGTTGGTGCAGATACAATTCATTCATGGACTTGATGTTTTCAGCATTATTGAACCAAACTCTTGGCTGATTATTGACGATCTGACTGAATCTATTGAACAATGGTCCCAGGAAATGCTACAATTGTTCACTGTTCGCTCTCATTATGAACAGATTTCCGTTACTCTGGTTCTACACAATCTCTTTCATCAGAGCAAATGTATGCGAACACTTGCATTGAACTGCACCTACTACATCATCTACAGAGTTGTTCGTGATTCTAGCCCGCTAATAACTCTCAATAAAAAGATATACCCAGGCGCCCCTAAATTTCTGCTCTCAGCATACAATCACGCAATTAGTAAACCCTACGGTTATATCCGATTAGGTCTTAATCAAAATACACCCGACGATTTTTGGGGAGTACAGAGATATCTTCATCGCGGGAGTCACTGTTAATCTCACCGTGAATACTAAAAATACTAGCTAGCCGCTATAGATACACAGAAGAAAATAAATAGATACATTCAATTGTTTTCATTCCGAAGTGGTTCAAAACCCTTTATTTAAAAAGCCGAAATCAAGCAAGATCATGACAATAATTTCATTAATGTAATATCTGAACTTTGGTTAAATTTGACCGAGGGCAATGGGCAACTGCAAGAAGTAGTTAAGCAACAGGCAAAGCAACATCGTTCCATTGTACGTACATTGGCCTCTAAAAACAAAGGAAAGAATTTTAAAAAGAAACAACTTCTTCAGGCGGGCGGTAGCTTTTTCACACTTTTACTGCCAATAATTGCAGGAATTGTAAACAGTTTTCTCTAGAGAGAGAATGGCAAAACACTACAAATTGACTCCAATAGAACTCGCTCTCTCACCCGTGGAATACTTTGAGAACAATCTGAGTAAATTCCTTGACAATGAGAATATTGAGGATAATAAAAAACTGCTTTTACTTCAAGATGCATTTCACAGAGTGGACAAACATAAGCCCTATCGTGCGAAGGCCACTGGTATTGATCACAAAAAAGAATCATCTCCTCAGGATACTGGTGCAGTTGGAACAAAATTAAAAACGGAAGATTCGGATTCAACTGTATCGAAAATTGGAAATATAATGTCCCACTCATTTCTTGAACGATGAACGTGACTCCCTGCTCCTCGCATGAAATGTGGTTAAGACCTTATTCAAACCGACGGCTACAGAAAGGTTGCTATAAAATTGGACGACAGAAATAATCTTCGTTATCGCATCAATACTGGATTGAATAATTGGAAATTCTTTTTATAACTTTATACGTATCCATACCACTTTCAATATGCATCAAACTTCCCCAAAAGTTTTATTAGCAATAGACAAATTCTAAAAAAATTAAATGAACATGCATCATTATCATCATCATCAACATCAACACCATTAAAATATGAACATGAAGAAGACGAAGATTTTAAATCAATCTTGGAAAATACTAGCACACCTAGTGGAAACTTGACAATGATGGGGAGGAAAAAGTGAAAACGTATCATGTCACCATCACCATCCACAACTAGTATACAAAAGGGTGGCGGACGTTACACAAAGTGTTTACGTTCAAAATGGTTGAAGTTCTGAAATGTGCTTATGAAAATATTGGTGAGGCGGAGAGTTTAAGTTAACCCACCACTCTTTGCAAAGACACTGGTGTTCACACTAAAAGTGTACAAGACTGTCTACAAAATGAATCAAATTACACTCTGCATAGACATCATAGACTTCGTGCCAATCATTATCAAAAAACTAAAGCCTTTTTCCAAATGCATATAATGCAAGCAGATCTCCTAACTCTAGATGAGATTCAATAACGTTAAAATACACCGTACAAGTACATTCTACTTGCAATCAGTGTTTATAGTTGTTATGCATATGCAATTCCATTGCAATCAAAGAGAGCCGTTAAAGTTGCTCAGGCCATTGAAAGTATTCTCGAACAGGATTCATATAAAAAAATTCAAACAGATCGCGGTAGTGAATTTGTTAATCCCCATGTTGCAAAAGTACTAGTGAAATATAGTACACTGCTCTATCATAGTCATAGTCCTATAAAGGCTTCATTGGCCAAACGATTGATAAGAAGTATTCGAATTTTAATTTCAAGATTTTGCACATTGAACAACACACCGGCTTTTATTCATGATTTAGATAAAATCATGTTGATGTATAATCAACGACCTCATCGATCATTGTCCAACTCAACCCCAACGGAAGTTCATCTTTCTGATCATGATACAATTGACACCTTTCTTAAACAATATTTCAATGAAACGATTGTCAAGAAGAAAAATAAATTCAATGTTGGTGATACTGTTCGAATTAATAGAACAACTAATATTTTTGAAAAAGGTAATTACTTGTGGTCCACAGAACTTTGTAAAGTGGCGAAAATCCCAGACACCAATCCCATAACTTATCTTTTGAGTGATAACAAAGACGAACAGCTTCTCTTCGGCTTTTATGACTATGAACTACAAATAGTTGAAAACAATAGTGAAATATATCAATTTGAAAAGATATTAAAGACACGTACTCGCAGGGGTAAGAAACAGTTACTTGTTCGGTGGCTAGGATATAACTCTGATTTTGATTCTTGGATCGGTGTTGAAGATATTGACAATGCCCAGTGATTTCTATGTAACTTTTATACCTATTTTTTCTGATCATCTCCGCAACGACTTGAAGAAGACAAGCGATTTCTGGACAAAACTTCACCCTACCATCAAATTTCATAGTGCGTTTAAAGTGGCCCTTGTCAACTGTATTTTGAAAAGTACCCATGCCATCCTGAAAAGGATTATGTTTATGATGTAAAATTTATAGCATTCTATTTGTCACCCTATGTTGACTATGAATGGGTTGAAGCACTTAAATCTAGCGAATATCCACGTGCCAAATTGAAATATATTGAATAAGATGATATGAGAGATTTGTGTCGTACAATCAATAGAAAAATCTCATATCGTAGGAATGGTACATTCCATTTTAATTATTCATTGGAACACGATAGGATTTACATTACCTCACCTGTTGACACTGAAATAATTATCTCAATGATAATCTGAGAGACGTTCTTCGCTTTAAACGGAATATGATCAATGGGAAAAATGCTGGCATCGTTTACGGGATGGATCAAGTTATTTCTGCTAATTATCTACCTGGTTTTGCCTTGAAGTCTTGCATATTTCTGTATGCATCTTTTGTGGAAATATCGAGAGTTGGTAATTCAAATTTCCCCCTCCTACGTGTTCTTGAACGAAAAACAACTCATGAACTTGTTGATCACTATAATATAAAGCATCTTCAGTATGTTCCTGTAAACACTTCGTATTTGGAACTCTGTCAGTTAACACTAAAAAGTGAATTGGCTGATCCTCTAGCAGTAAAAAAAGGCTTAGCAGTGATTACATGTCATTTTTGACCCATTGTCAGCGACAGCACAATCACCTAAAATGAACAATAGAAGGATTCCATTTGTCTGTCCCGATATCGATTGTTATGTTGGTGCTCTGAGTCCACGTCAAATAGGTGATGCATTGGACTACTACAAGGGGCGTACTACAATGTCTGGCTATGGTCTTGGTAGCTGGTTTGCTAGGCTATTTCGTTCTGCACTGACCCTTGCCAGAAAATATCTTGCACCTGCTGAATCAAATTTTGCTGCCTCAACACTACAGGACTGGGGGTCGGGCAAAACTTTCAAGGAGAGTGTTAAGGAAAATATTAGATCTTCACCAAGAGCCGCTGGTGAGCAATTAAAATCTTGGCAAAATGGGGAGGGATTGAAAAGGAAGCGTTCGCGTCATCGACTCATCAGTCTCCACCCAGGCGGGAAGCTAAGGAAATCAACAAGGACTTCGAGGAATAAAACAAGGAAGACCAATAAGCAGAAGAAGAAGAAAAAGAAAAAGATTGTTAGATCAAAGAAGGACTTCTTCTCTTAAGATGACTTATCTCCCCCAAAAGGAATCATATCCATCAATTAGTTCCTCATTGAATCTATTCAATGCTGAAAATGTTGATGTCAGTGTCAAGTATGGCTACTATGAACAATTTCACCCCCAACACCCCCTCTCGGAAAATATACACTTTCAAATATTTTCCAATGAAGACTATTTCATTGATTTGTCATCAACATTTATTGATTTAAATGTTGTGGTGAAGAAAAAGTCAGATAATACAACTCCAACTTCTGGCGATGGTCTCTCCTATGAAAACTGTATTCTACAAAATCTGTACAAACAAATTAATGTATTTATTAATGGTACATTGGTGAGCACTAGCAATAATTTATCCAACTATGCAAGCTATATACAATTTATGATGATGACACCTAATGCATACAAGGAGTTGAGAGGACAATCATTGGGCTATGAATATCAATCAGGTGTTGATACTGACGGTGAGTTGACTACTGCAGTGACCCAGGAGTATCATCTGGTTGGAAAATTAAACCACGAGATATTCAGTATACCCCAACGGTTACTCCCCAATGTCAAGATTGAAATAAAGTTACAACGGGCCCAATCAAATTTAATTTTGAGGAAAACAATTCTTGCAGCACCCGATGCCAATGTCATTATCACATCGGCAATTCTCCACGTCCGAAAACAACAGGTTATGAGCTCATTTGCATTGGCAGTGGAAAAGCTAAGAGCCAATGGTAACAACATTAAACTTCTTGTCCCCCATACGATCACCAATCAACGTCACATTGCCACCGGCTCTCGTAGGTATAGCGATTCATCATTTATCAATGGAGAAATCTCCATCAAAATTGGCTTTGGCCTTTGTAAAAAGTGGCTGTACCCTTTGATCCTGGACGGAATACTCCCCTTTTTAATTTTTTTGGTCTATATAGCATTGTGTGCAAAGTGAATGTTGTTCCACTGTACAACCTCTCTTTTGACAAAAAATCATCTAGAGCTCCGTATAAGTTGACTATGCAATCCCTAGATCATGACTCTCAACAATTTGAAAATGGAATAACCGATTCAATATTTTCAAGAAATCATAAGGTAATTGTTTTGGAATTGTCGGGGACTCAGGATATGAGCATAATACGAATAGGGAATGTACATTTAGAGTATAAATTTCCTGATACTCCGACTGAGAGCATCATGCTAATATCACTGGGGCAATTTGAAAACTATTGGGGGACCACATTCAACGGCAGTGATCTACTAGACCTAGTACCATGAATACAAATCTAAATAATCAAGATATTTAGTATGGATTCATACATGTCCCAGTACAAGTCCTATTGTATACCTTCGGACTTCATTGAAAAGTTCCAAGTGTTAACAATACCCTAATCATTGTTAATAGCAGTCCATCAACATTGAAGACCGGCCATTAGCTATGCATCTTTCAAACAGCAAAGAATATTGAATTTTTTGATTCTCTTGGCCTATCATATAAATTCTAAACGTCATACATCAACAACTTTATTGAAATCATTGGAAAAACCATTATTCAGAATCAACGAAGAGTACAGGATTTAACAACCAAGACATGTGGCTTTCATGCATTACTCTTTTTCATGTTCAGATGTCGTGGCTATACCTACAAGCAGTTTCTCAACATCTACGTTTACTTACCTCGATTGAACGAGTTTCTAGTGGAAAATATACTTACAAGCGTATTTAATATTGATTTTAGTGCCCTACGAATAAAATGTTCTAAAAATGTATGTGAAATTGTTTATTAATAAATGATAAAAATTTATATACATTATAAAAACGACGGTTCTACTCTTTAGATTTTATCTTGTACTAGGTATTGGTATTTGTCGACAACAGCTAGTGCAAGTAGATTATCTGAATTCACAGTATACTAATCCTGATGTACTTAAATGTCAGGGTCACATTTTCTACAGTAGAGTGTAACTTCACTCTTTTCATATCTTTTTGTATAGTCAATGATACTATTCTCATTCATTATATAGAATTCACATGTTTCAATTTACTTATTTGAAGTAATTTCACAAACAGTGTCCTCAAGTGTAAAATCACACTCCGTCACAGCCAAATAAAAATCAGTGGGCTTATAATCATAACATCCATTGTCTTCACAACGATGACGTATAAACCATATTCTTCTGCTGTTCCAACAGTTGAAACGCTGACCCGGCTCCTCCTCCTGGAACAATCTAAAACCGAGACGATACCAATATCATAGTATTAAACTAAAATCGCAGTTAAGATTTCTTCCAATCATACCTAGGTACGTATTCTCCTATTGAATATATTTATCACAGTGGCAATTGGAACATAGCTGACCTCTAATATGAGAGTCACACACCTCTTCAAGACAGGAATTATAATCTTTAATTTGTACAGCATATCCTCTATGCAATTGACACGGGTTGCATAATCTACACTTTTCATCAAACTCATCAATCATTGTGCAATTCTCACATGATGACCAACTGCCCAGTGTGTACATACATAGTGGGCATGTATGGAACATTTTTTCATGTGTTGACACTCTCACTGCCTCAATGAAACTGAGCTAGCAACAACAAAAAATTGTCTGGGATAGAGAGAGAGAGAGAGAGAGGAGTAAATCATCCTTGAACACCGTCTTTCTCATGAAAAAAGTCCTAGATTTCTAATCTAGTGTTTAAAAGCATATCCACAATATCATTTTGTCGTGTCGTGATCAATAAATCAATAAATTGTGTAAATACATTTGGGCCCCGATGTAGAAGCTTCATACAATAGTCTAATGATGGAGAATCAGTTTTCATTATATCGACAAGCATTCTCCGAGAAAATATCTTCCTTTGAATAGACAGCTCTAGAAAATCGTCATCTAGAATCAAACGTTTTTCCTTTTTACAAAATTCAATAAACAAAACCAAACTAATCCTTACAAAATATAAAATAGTTCTTACAAAGTTCAATAAAATTCTTACAAAATACGTAAAGGCTCTTAAAAAATTCAAAACATTTCCAACAAAACACAAAATAATTCTTATAAACACAAAACAGTTCTTACATAACAGGATAATTTTTATAAAATAAAAAATAATATTTACAAAATTCAATATGGTTCTTACAAAATACACCTCCTGTGCATTCTTTCCTTCTTCACTTCTAATGGGGCACTGGGATATTGTGAAAAGTTTTTAAGGGCCGATTTGAAAGAAAATTGCTGTATCCACGTGTTTTTGTAATAAACACAACACCATGTTTAAAATAAAATCAATTTTTTTTCAGAAAACTGCATCTTCGTATACAAGATGAAGTATGACGTCATAATTAAAGCTTACAACCATATATGACGTAAGAGTAAAAACTACATTATGACACTAGTTATAATGATGTCAGTATTCAACGACGTCATACTGTCAATAAAATAAAGAACTGCAAAAGTGTCAGCATCATTTAATTATGAACAGCGTTAAAGCGAACATGTCCGAAAATGACGTTAGGACCATGCTGGATGGCTTCTCTAAGATAATAGTCAAGGCTGAATGCAAGCCCAACCGATTACGTGATGAACGAGGGTCAAACAATTAGAAACTTTAATCGTAAAAAACCAGGCATTTTGAAGAAAGACGTGACCCAGATAACCCTGTTGTGAATCCAAAAAGAAGAAACATCTGTAACTTGAGCGTTGGAAATTTGATCCCGTCAGTACCAGTTATGGCTAAAATTGTTTTCACCCGATTACCTATGAATCGAGTGTAAACATTTTTAAACTTGAACTAGCAAGAGAAAGAAGTGACCCAACTTGTGACTTGATGAAAAATCTTCCTCCAAAGATGATTCAATATATTGCCAAATTTTTGGATGTCAAGTCTGTTAGCAGTTTGGGTCATACCTCAAAATATATGAATAATGTATTGAAAAACAACTACTTGATAGAGAATCTTCCTCCAGAGGTGATTCATTATATTGCCAAATTTTTGGATGTCAAGTCTGTTAGCAGTTTGGGTCGTACCTCAGAATATGTGAATAATGTATTGGAAAACAACTACTTATGGAAGTATATTTATTTCAGAGATATAGAGGCAAGAACATTAAAACAATGTGAAGAGGAGCTGCAAGAAATCAAATATGATAAGTTGTCAGTTATCTTTGATTCTGGTGAATTTCACCTCAATTTCATTCTTGAGGAAAATCGGATCATATTCAGACTCAATAAAGATCCGCGACCATTGAATTGGAAGACATTCTATGATTCAACGAAAATTGATATTGACAAAATGTTACGCCATTTCAAGAAGGTTATTTTTTCGGGTCGGCCATCTCTAAATTTTATTTCATTAAAAACATGATGAATGAAAATTTATAATAAAAATCGATTTCTAGGCCATAGTAACTGAACTATGAAAATAAATCATCATTTGCATGACGATGCAACATATTTATCTTTTAACAAGGTAATCATGGCTGCTAGAAAGAGACGAAGCTAGGAGATAGCAGACAACGAATCTAAAAAAGACAGAACCAAGAATATAGTAAGGAATAAACCAGCAATCATGGTTGCAGCTGTAGCTACAACCTATTAAAAACGAACCACAGCCCATTGTAACCAAAAGTTAGAAAACGCATTTTGAAAAAACTACCAAATGAGAATCTAGTAAAGAACGAACCACGAATCTAGTAAAGAACAAGCCATGAATCTAGTAAAGAGTAAATTAAGAATCTAGTAAAGAACAAACGATGAATCTAGTAATAAACAAACCACGAATCTAGTAACGAACAAAATAAAATGCCTAATTACAAAGCCGTCCTAGCTGAGTGGTTGACGCGAAGGTTAGGAATCCTTTGTCCGAAGGGCACAGGTTCATATCTGGCGTCGCCGATTATTTGGTTTGGGACGGGGGTCAGTGGCGTGACTCTATAAGTTTACCCAGAGTCTACCCAGCTCTAAATGGGTACCTGAGACATCCAGGGGAGGTAAACAGAAGGGCCTGCTAAAGCACGGGGTAGATGTCCCCCATATAACTTTCTGTCCTGAAGGGCCACGAAACGGAGATCAACAGGCCGGATCGGACCTCAAGGGTCTAGTGCCATCATACTTATTTAGTGACAAAAATTGCCATCTGACCCTGACTCAAGAATGCTATCTATATTTTCTCTTCATCTTAAAAGAAAAGTTTAGAACGAAAAAGGCTTATGGTAATGTCAGAAAAAAGCCTGAAGCACCTGGAACAGGGTTTCTGATCAATATGGAAAGCACACCATTGGAATCAGCATGGTCGAAAACCTAATATAGGGGAATTACTGTCCCTTCCCTTAATCAACAAGGAAAAAGACCAACTCCAACTTTCGTCTTATTATAGCTGGTTAGAACTGAAACTATAGTCGGTTGAATAAATGCTTATCAGACAGGCTGTTCAAGTTCCTGCTGATGGTTAACATTAGACTACGCTCGTCATGGACCGAAGTGGATGGAGGAAGCAGACTTCACTCTTTAAAGCGATCAGCGCCCGACAAAAGATATTTTCTCAATAAGTGAAAAGGTCAACCGATTAACAAAATTTCATCTTTTAAGCCTTTCTTGCCCGACATTTTGTTTCTAAATATAATCGAGAGAAATCTTGAAGACCACTTCCAAGAGTCTTCCAGGGTACTCCGTTTGGATTTTCTTGGCTCTCTAAAACTGAGAGGTCAGAGGTAAAAAAAAAACGGTTCAAAAAAGACCACTCTATTATAAGGATCAAAACAAAAAATATCTGTTTCTAGAACAGTCGTTCCCATTCAATTTTGGGCCAAGCCCAACTTAGACGATTCTAAAATCCTGATGCCCTCTTCGCGATATTTAAATTTTATTATTCAAAATTGTCCACTTATTGACCTGAAGTAAGCTTAAAGGCATTAACTTGCTTTCTATTTTCGGGTTGCCCTCTATGCATATTTTATGTTAATCCCTGTGACCCACGTTCGGGATCAGGATTATAGAACATGAACGAAAGCATACATGCTGATAATTTGATAAAAACGTATTGATATTATTCTAATGGCATTGTATGGAAATTTTCAAATTACGAAAAAAAGTGATCCACCCAAAACAGTTTTTCTAATGTGACTTTTAAAGGGTTCCGTAAACAAAACTGAGATTTTTATTTTAACCAAGATTAGATGCCACTGAAATTGATTATCTATCTATAATAGTTATGTTTATTTAGAGCGTCTGGTTCAATCCACGCTCTTTTAAACCATACCTCCACTATTCATATATATTCCAAAAAAACCTGGAAGCAATTTTTACAAAGACATATCTTTTCATTCCTGTAAATGTGAGTTTGAGTACACTGGTGTTTTATTAGCACATTAAAAAAAATTGAACATAAACAAAACATAAAACAAAGCTAACATAAGTACATCACTATGTATTCAATATGCATACAAAATTAACTTAAAGAAAGTACAGACACATACATTCATTAACATCAAAAGTTGGTAGCAGAATATTTAGTGCGGCGGAGGGTTGGGGGTTTGCCTCTGGATTTTAGTAGTGTTACTCCAATGACACTGATTTCAAAATCAAGACACGCAGGTTTGGTCTAATTTATTCTGTTATCTTTTTAGAACGCAAAGAAATCATCCCTTTTTCTATTACTACTGCTACTAGTACTAACAACTCATCGCAGCGCCAAGCCGCCTGAGGCCAACACAGCTAAGCACGCTCCTCATCCACCCCAATCTATTCAAAGCCTCCCTTTTTGCACCCGCCCACGAAGTTCCCATTTCCTTTAAATCTTTCTTTATGCCGTCCTCCCACCCCAGACGGGGACGACCTGGTTTCCGTTTAGCCTTAGATTGTTGGCCGAAAAGAACAATCTTTGTCAATCTTTCATCCTTCATCCGCACAACGTGCCCTAGCCACTTCAACCTTTCTTTCATTATAGCCCTAGAGAGCGGTATTGAACCACATTTTTCGTATAGCCTATTGTTTGAAATACAGTCAGTCAGCCGGGTACCCAGAACAATCCTTAAGCAATTTCTCTGGAAAACATCTAGCAAATCTTCATCTGCTTTTCGGTCTAATCTTGGTTTGCAGACTTATCTTCCTATTCCTCCAGACTTTTTTTAACTGTGAAAAAACCTGAGCCTTGGCCTTTTTCTATTAGTTATTGGATTAACGATTCCAACACAAATGTTCAGCCTGTCACGGTTGCAAAACCAGCTGAATTTGAAGATAAAATCAGCATTTTCCGACTTAAACTGCATTGTCTTTGTAGATGATGGATCGAAGATAAGCCTGAAGCTGAATAATCCCGTGATAAAAATTACAAACAAGGAAATTTTAAATCATATGACTGGGCGAAAATGTCCCAACGTTCTTGTTGCGACACCCAACATATCTTCACTGGAAGATATATTTCTTAAACTATACAAAAAGAAAGTCATTTTGTCCACCGACAGGATATTAATCATAGCCTGGAGTAAGTAGTCCTTGTAAGTTTAAACTTACAAGGAAGTACAGAACTGAGACCAGTCAGGAACCCAAATCAACTCAACTCTTTGGCAATACTCTGGATCTTGAAAATTCTACTTTTCGAGTTGGAACATTTCATTTTCCTCCAAGCATTGTCTATTCAGACAGAACTGATAGTTATAGTGGGATAGATATTGAGATTACCAAATTTTATTCTTTTGCCATGAGAACTAACTTAAGATTTCAACAGCCTACTGACGGAGAAATGTTGGGAAGAGTGACAAATGATTCGAGAATATACTCGGGGAACACTGGACTAGTCTACTGGGGGAGAGTAGATGCCAGTATTGCAGGCTATTTTTTAATGTTGGAACGATCAATATATGTGGACTTTACGTCTCTATATGCATTTGACATATTTAGTGCCATTGCGTCACCGAAAATGAAAATACCACAATGGCGGAATTTTCTTTCTCTTTTAAATGCAACGGTATGGGATTGGATAATTGTCTTAGTTTTTATGTGCACTGGAACCTTCATTACACTTATCAACCTTACAGACTTTTTAACAAATATAATTTGGGATTCCTTGAGCATCCGCTTAACAGTGCTACATACAATGTACAAGCATTACTCGCCAATGCTGCAAGCATTGATGGAATAAAAAAGCGGCATATCAAAACCTTTGTGGCATTTCTTTGGGAAGATTACTTTTTCATAACAGCATTCTATCGAGCTAACCTACTGGCTCAATTGGCCACGCCTTTGTATCAACCTCAAATGGAGACATTTCAGGAGATTTATGAATCTGGCTTGCCTATTGTCAGTACGGGAGATGAATTCAGGGAAAGGATGTGGCAGTCCAAGTGTACTGCAAGCAGTCCAACGCCTGAAGCGTAAGAAATCTTCTGGCATCGATAAAATAAGCGCTCTTCACATTCTGCATGGAAGTGATCTGCTGGTAAATCATATTGCTCTTTTGATGCAGATGATTGTTACCCAAGGAGTTGTACCGTCTTCTTTCTCAATTGGAGATCTCACTCCCAGTCCAAAGAAAGGTAAACTCGCTACCCAGTGCTCGTCCTTCCACCCTGTAACAGTGGCTACTACCTTCTGTAAGGTTTTTGAACTTCTGTTCATTGACCATCTCAACGCGAAATGCTATGTTCCACCTTACCAATTTGGATTCCAGCCACGTCTCGGTTGTGCCCACGCTTTGTCGGTTGTCACGAACGCATTGATCGATGCTGGTACATCAGGTGAAACTCTCGTGTTGGTTGGGCATGATGTTTGTAAAGCGTTCGACTCTCTCATTCACGCCGCTATGTTACTCCATGCGGCAAAACGTGGAGTGAGCCCCTCATACATCAGAGCCCTTCGAGACATGTATTATCGTCTTAAAGTTCTCCTAATACTTCACCCATTAGCTAAAGTTGACGGCTCTCAAGTCTACGCACCAACCCCTAATATTTTTGTCAATGTCGAGAAAGGTACCCGTCAAGGTGCTGTTTCTTCCCCTTTTCACTCTTCGATAATGGAGTTCTTGATGCACAGTCAGCTGTTCCCACATCTTTCATCTTTGCCGGTCTTGATTTATCTCTTGCATGTTATGCAGACGATATTCTGAATTTGAGCCGCACTATCTAGCGCATAAGCGAGATTTTCGCAACGCAACAATCTGAGTATACGAAACTAGGTCTTCAGTTCAGTGCTGAAAACTCCGAAGTTGTATTCTTCGACTGGAAGCAAGCGTCACCTAAGGATATTCCTCTCGAAAATAGTAGGATTAAGCCAGTAGATCATATCAACTACCTCGACAACTATTAATTGCTCACATTGAGTGTTGAGTTGGGTTATCATATGCTTCTATTGTAACTAATCAGCTACGGTTCAACTGTCATCTTCTCTCGAAACTTTTTAACTCTTTCGCTCTGCCATATTATCTGTACATATTGCCGTTTTGGAAAATGCTAACAAATTCTGACAAGTCAAAAGTTCGTTTAGTTTTCTTCCGGTTCGCAAAATATCTTTTACGTTTTTCCTCTTTGGACGCGCAATTCTTATCTAATTAGAAAATTCAACTTTGCTGACCCCATTATAGCTGTGGAAAAGCAAATTTGTGATTATAATCCCGTTTAATGAAGTTGAACCATCCCTGGTCGTCAGTACTGGCCCAGTAGTTAAGATATATTTGTTGTGTGTTTTTTTTTTTTTTAAGTGTTTGTTTTCGCGCCTAGTGTAATTGTTGCAGTTTTTAAGCTGATTGATGATTTAGTCTCTTTTCGTATGAATCCAATTTAAGTGACGCTGGTTATTCTCAATTTTGGTGTCAATTTTTTTTTGATGATATATTGCATATATTACTAATTGTTTATTAATTATCGATTCTTTTAAGCATATTGCTTTAAGTAAAGTTGTAAAAGGATCCGTGATTGAATAATTTCCTTTTTTCTCTTATTTGTGTATATCGGAGTAAATGAATGATTTTGTTGAGAGTGATCTCAGTTCAAGACCAGCGGGCGAAAGTGTCGTTTAATTGTTTTTACCGTTTCTTGTCATATTTACACTAGTTAATATGATTATCTATTGTATATCTTTTTTAATTAACTGATGATTATTTTGGTTATTTTTTTTTTTTTTTACCAATTGTGGCTTGATGCAATGATGTTCATATTATTTTTGTTTGTTCAGTATTTAGGAGCCTAAAAAAAGAAACATGTCGCGTACCTACATAGCAGTGTATGATTTATTTTTCTTTCTCGTTTTGTGTAATTTGTTCTAAGAGCTGATTTAGATCTTAACTCCAGCGTTCGTTACTAAAAACCACATGTATAACTCCTAGGTTTATGTGTATTACTTTTTTTTTGCTTATTGCTCCGTCTTTTCCTTTTTTTGTGTGACGGGTTTTTTAATAAGTAATAATAATAATAATAATTTGCCTGCTATTAGAGGATTAGCCAAAAACTATATGAACAGCTATGACGTTCCAGGCACCATTGAACACGTAAATGATAGAAAATTGGTCTATATGGGATCAAAAATGGCTTGTTGGTGAGCACTCTTACTAATTCTAAAAGTAATTCTCAGCAAGAATCCCAAGAAAGGTTTAAAAATAAGTACAGTCCGGATCATCTTTTGTATTCTATTTTATAATTGATTTCCAAGCATGTTGCATATATAGTTTCGCATAGATATAGGCAACACGTATATGCGACGCATATATTTAATGTATAAATATATAAATAGATATATATATATATATATATATATATATATATAGGGGGGTAGGGGTATATATATATATATATATATATATATATATATATATATATATATATATATATATATATATATATATATATATATATATATATATATATATATATATGTGTATATATATATATATATATATATATATATATATATATATATATATATATATATATATATATAATGTATGTATGTATGTATGTATATATATATATATATATATATATATATATATATATATATATATATATATATATATATATATGTAAGTAGTAACCGTATAATAGATTAAAACCCTACCCGCAAACTTACGCCTGAGGCAGCGGGTATGCGTGTAGGTTTTCAACGAATTGGGGTTACCAGGGTCATTAGCAAAGAGGTATCATTTCTATAGAAGGTATAGTAATTTGAAATATCATATAGAATTTGCTTGAAGGTATATACTTTGCGTACGTGCCCATACCAAACAGGTTGGTTATAATCTGTTCTGCTTCAAGTTTTTTCTGGCACAATTAACTGAATTTCTATTTCATGATAAACAAGTTTTTTTAGGTTACATCCGTGTTGGAAAAACCGGTGTATCTTTTTAGTTTTCTTTACATTACATATTAGTAAGAGAATTGAATTCAAAGAGAATAGTTTAACGAGTAATGCATTTGAAGGGTAATTACTTCTTTAGTTTACGAGATTTGTGAATTTTTTTTT